>NW_026740288.1:0-10530 GCF_022355385.1 Mustela nigripes | reverse complement strand
CTGATCACCTCTAAGGAGTAATCATTATTAACAGGTTGCTGTGTATTCTTTCAGACCCTTTGTTATGCATATAAAATGTATAGATAATCTCCACAAATAGGTTTGGTGAGGTTTTCTTTTTCTTTTTCACAATGATCAAATCAATAGAATAATACTATACGCTGTTTCGAAATTTTCTCTTAACTTTGCATGAGTGCTACACTGTGTTGACCAAAGCCTGCCAGGGGTTGGAGTCAGGGTATAGTCAACATGCTAATGGAAAGAGTGCTCTCCTGGGTGGTCTTCTGGGGATAGGAAAATGCTTTGCCTTCCAGGAGGCTTCGGCTGCCTGGGTACAACCTTGGCTCTGCACCCAAGGGCTTCTATTCACAAAGATTCCTTTGTTTCATCCTTCAAGCAATCACCCTTGACTCTCTTCTTCTAATGTTTCTATTATCTCTAAGCTTGGAACATCCCCTTCTCCAAGACGTCTCTAACTTTTGTAGCATTTTTTGCCTGTTTGTGTAATTCAAGGATTTCATTTCCTTTGTTTTTCCTTTTTTTTATTATGTTATTTTAGTCACTGTACAATACATCATTAGTTTTTGATGTAGTGTTCCAAAACTCATTGTTTACATATAACACCCAGTGCTACATGCAATATGTGCCTTCCTTAATGCCCACCATCAGTCTCACCCATCCCCCAACTGCCCTACCCTCTAAAATCCTCGTTTGTTTCTCAGAGTCCACAGTCTCTCATATTTCTTCTCCACCTCAGATATCCCCCCCTTCACTTTTCCTTTCTTTCTAATGTCCTCCATGTTTTTCCAATCACATTTGCCTTCTCTCTTTCACAGATTCCTCATAATACTAGCTCTCCTGGGGGACCATCTTCCAGTTTTCAAGCACTATATTTGTTTCTTTTAGAAATATATCATGTATGTCTTTTCCAAATATTTAGAGCAGGAGCAAGATCCTGGAGCATGTACTTAATTCTCCATCTTGATCTATTCCCCCTCATACTGCTTTGTGACCTATCTTTTTCATTCAGCATTATATAATGGGGTAATGGTTAGAGTCCCTTGACTGCAAGGAAACAAGCCTGATATACTTTAACAAAAGAAAAAAAGGGAATTTACTGGAAGAAGAATGAGATAACTCACAGAATCAAAGAAAAGCTGAAAAACTGAACCTCAGAAAGTACAAGAACCAAGACAACTTTTAGAATCTAGGAAATCAGTTCTAATGGACAGGATGCCGTTGTTGAGATGAATCTGCTCCTACAGTAATTTTTTCCTATTTTTGTGATTACACTCAAGTTTCAAAGTTGCTGAGAGAGGCTTATTGGCCTTAATTAGGTCACATGTTCAAGACTTCACCATGGGAAATAAGACTTAATGTGTAGTTTAGTCAAAAGTGTATGTATTTATTGGGATAGGATAGCTCTCCTATCCAGGAAAAAAAAGGAGTTATTACTAAAAGAAGTATACTGTGCAGAAAAGAAACAATAGCTGTCCACCATAGGCCATTCCTCATCTGCCCAATAGCCACCTTCTATACTTGCAATTTCAAAAATGCCCCCTTACATAATGTACCTATTCCATGTACAACTGAAACACACTCACCCCATTCCCCTAGAGAGTCAAAAGAAGTTTCATCAGTTGCTACACCCAGATCCAAGTCCAGGATCTCTGCAGGATGACTTTCTTTCTCCACTCCACCTTGATCCTAATGTTCTGTAATCTATGGACTAAATGATAATGTTCACCATCACATCCATCACTTCTACATAGAACAATAGAGGAGAGTAAAAGAAAAAAATTTAAACATATATAAATATAGACACATGTATGTGTAACAAATGAAGTAAAATATTTAAATTAAAGTGTAAATATTCATTTCTACAACTGGTCAGGAGGCTGTGTTTGGTATTTATGACTTGCCTTTCCCATTACCCGTTCTACATTTTGAGCTGTTGGTAGGCCTGCCTATATGGAGTTGCTTTAGTTTTCCACTAGCTTCTACTTTTGAACATAGTAGTAGCAGAAAGTGTCCCAGAAGATCCACCAAGGAGGGCCATCATACTCACCCTTGTCCCATTGGGCTCTAGGAACCCGATTTCCCCTTGATAGAGTTGGTCATTTCAGCCTAATCAGTAATTTCCTCCCTTTTTCTGGCCTATCTCTCTAGCAGCATGAGAAGCTTGAAATGACAAGGTGGCTGTTTTCAAATATACTTCAGGGGAAGCATTCCTGTCTTCAGTTTTTTGTTTTTTTTTAATATAATTTTTTATTTTTTATAAACATATATTTTTATCCCCAGGGCTACAGGTCTGTGAATCACCAGGTTTACACACTTCACAGCACTCACCAAAGCACATACCCTCCCCAATGTCCATAATCCCACCCACCTTCTCCCAAACCCCCTCCCCCCAGCAACCCTCAGTTTGTTTTGTTAGATTAAGAGTCACTTATGGTTTGTCTCCCTCCCAATCCCATCTTGTTTCATGGATTCTTCTCCTACCCACTTAAGCCCCCATGTTGCATCACCACTTCCTCATATCAGGGAGATCATATGATAGTTGTCTTTCTCTGCTTGACTTATTTCACTAAGCATGATACGCTCTAGTTCCATCCATGTTGTCACAAATGGCAAGATTCCATTTCTTTTGATGGCTGCCTGTCTTCAGTTTTAAAAACTTCTAAACTGGTAGAGTTCAGAATCACAGAGACAGGAAGCAACATTTTTACAAATGATGCATTAAGTGTAATGGTAAGAAGGATCACTCCTCTTTTCATCCATTGGTTCCTTGATCCATGTGTTCTGGCTATGAGATAAAAGCACTAAATGTTTATTAGTTACTGTAGAATGGCACTCTGTGTTAATAATGGCACTCTGCTGCCTCCCAACTGAGGCACAACTGTCCTCCCCATCCTCTAAAGCTAGTCGGTTTTAGGTGATGGGAAAAATGGCGACCTCTGAACATCAGTTCCTTGCCTGACTTTTTCCTCTGTAGGACAAGTTTCTTGGTCAGAACAGTAACAGTGTTCTATGTAGATATCATAATGGTGGATGAGGCATTCAATAAACCCATGGATAGAAGTATGATGAACAAAGAAGGTAAATCTGTTTCCAGAACATTACAGACATTACAGAGACAACAGATCACTGCCTGTTCAATGAGAGAAGGGGTCTACTGTAATCAACATGCCACTGTGTAGCTGGTTTGTCCTCTCAAGCTATAATCCCTCATTAGAAGCTCATGACAAGCAATCAGCATTAACAACATGGTCATTCAGCAAAGACCAATTCAGACTTAGGAGAAGGAAGTTGGACTTTTTTTTTTTTTTAAAGAAGCAATGAATTAACTATTTTAATTGCAATTAGTCTCGTGCCTTGCTATTAATTTGTTTAACGTGTAGAAGGGTAGAGTTTTGGTTTTTGTTTTTTAACTTATTTATTTGACATACAGAGATCACAAGCAAGCAGAGAGGCAGGCAGAGAGAAAGGAGGAAGCAGTCTCCCCGCTGAGCAGAGAGCCTGATCATGACCCGAGCCAAAGACAGAGGCTTTAACCCACTGAGCCACCCAGGCGCCCCAAGAAGTTGGACTTTTGTTCATGAGTTCATTTAACAAGCCCTGCAGTGGCTGGGAAAGGAGGATGACTGATGTTAATAGGATGGTTCATCTTGTTCACCCGATTATTGAGAGCTGCTTCTGTAGTTGAGAGCTATGATGAATATTCTAGAACTATAAAAACAGTCTCAAAATCTGGAACAATTTTGAGAGTTCTGTGTATGTGAGTCTTCCTTAGATCTCTATGCTATTATACCTCCAAACATGTTCTTTTCTAGTTTCAGATCCTCCAACCAAACCATTAGAAATTGCCTATTATTTGGTGTAGATCCAAACCTCTGACTGTTTCTCTTTCATGGAAAAGGGGAAAACCAGTTTTATTACTTAAAGTTCTGCTCACTGATAAGATATCCCTTCACCACTGTCCTTCGAAGCTGTCCATGAGTGAAACTATAACACTGTAGCAATCTACTTCTATCTGGCAACAGTAAATTAAAGATTGTGGAACAATCGGTAAACTAGGCCAAACAGGTTTTTTTTTAATTCCTTTATAATCTGGCCATAGGTAATTCTTCATCATCCTTTAGGTATGGGATCCAGACAATGTAAGACACCTATTCATGCAACCTACTTGGGCCTCTAGGAATTTTTTGAGTGCATTCTTGAATTTAGTTCCCTTTCATTATGAAATATCTGTGAGGATACCAATTTTATCACTTGGTAGATCAGAAAAAATTAATGACAAGCAGCTTAGGTTGTATACCTAAGGATGTTGTATTCCCAAGGTCAGCTATTCAGTCTCCACCAGAGCAAACCAAGATGTGCTACTCAAGAGGAGCTCAGTGCTTGGTGAAAGGGGCACAGATTAATTTCAAACACTTAAAACTCTCAGTTGTGATTCCCCTATCAAGGTCTTCCATAGGATCCCTTCCCATTGCAGATTAAGCTGTTTGTTCCATATAGGAGATAGTGGACGGAGCCTGGGTGGATTTCAGATTTTGAAGTGGCTGCTGTTCCCCCTTTCCCAGCCAGCACCAGAGAGAAAGAGAGAGAGAGTCAGTGAGAGAAAGCACTTTCTTTATATTCTCCCCATTGTTAGAGCGTAGGGTGGGGGAATTCCTGGAGGAAAATACAGCAAAAATGCCATTTTCTCTCCCAGGAGACCAATACTCTCATGCTAGAACACAGTCCAGCAATTGCCTCCAGCAGTTCATCAAAATTTCTACTTTACTGTTCTTACTGGTTTATATGACATCAAGAAGTATCTGCTCCAGGAAAGCAAATTCACAGGTTCTGTGTTTCCCTGCAGGCAGCCATCTCTAGGACATTTGGTTTGAGACCTCAGTTCTCTGAAGGAGTCTTGAAAAGTCATTAATACATAGGCTTTCCAGTATTTTTCTTACGAGGGCAGGAGTGACATCTTTCTAGCTCTTCTACATCTCCAAGTTGAAACTGGGCATTCTTTGGAGACTGAATTTAAATTTCATATGATTTTCACATGCCACAAAACATTATTCTTCTTTTGATCTTTTGATCTCTTTATTTTTTTCTTTTTTAAAATTGTATTTTATTTTTTCAGTGTTCCAAGATTGTTTATGCACCACACCCAGTGCTCCATGCAGTATGTGCCCTCCCTAATACCCACCACCAGGCCCTCAAAACCCCCCACACCCCTCCCCTCCAAAACCCTCAGTTTGTTTCTCATAGTCCACAGTCTGTCTGTCTGTCTGTCTCTCTCTCTCTCTCTTATTTTTCCCCTTGGATTATTTGTTTCTTCAATGCCATATATTAGTGAAATCATATAGTATTTGTCTTTCTCTGACTTATTTCATTTAAGATAATACTCTCTAGCTCCATGCATACCCTTGCAAATAGCAAGATTTCATACTTGCTCATGGCTGTGTAATATTCTGATATACATATCACATCTTCTTTATCTATTCATCAATCACTGGCTGCTTGGGCTGCTTCCATATCTTGGCTATTGTAAATAATGCTGCTATAAACATAAAGGTGTATGTATCACCTTGAAATAGTGTTCTTGTATTCTTTGGGTAAATACCAAGTAATGCATGTGCTGGATCATAAGATAGTTCTATTTTTAACATTTTGAGAAAACTCTATACTGTTTTCCACAGTGACTGCTTCAGCTTGCATTCCCACCAACTGTGCATGAGTGTTCCTTTTTTCTACATTCTCCCCACTGCCTGTTTCTTCCTGTGTTGTTGATTTTACCATTCTGACAGGTGTGATGGGATATCACATTGCAGTTTTAATTTGCATTTCCCTAATGATAAGTGATGCTGAGCATCTTTTCATCTGCCTCTTGGCCATCTGTGCGTCCTTGGAGAAATGTCTATTCAAGACTTCTTCCCATTTTATAACTGGATTATTTGTTTTTGGGGTGTTGTGTCAATTCTTTATATATTTTGGATGCTAACCCCTGTCATGTGCAAATATCTTCTCCCATCCCCATAGGTTGCATTTTAGTTTTGTTGATTGTTTTCTTCACTGTGCAGAAACTCTTTTTTTTATTTTCATTTTTTTTATTTCTTTTCAGTGTAACAGTATTCATTGTTTTTGCACCACACCCAGTGCAGAAACTCTTTATTTTGATGTAGTCCCAATAGTTTATTTTTGCTTTTGTTTCCCATGCCTCAGGAAACATGTCTCAAAAGATGTGCTACACAGCAAATATCAGAGAAGTTATTGTGTGTGTTCTTCTTTGGAATTTTTATGGTTTCATGTCTCACATTTAAGTTTTTAATCCATTTTGAATTTATTTTTGTGTATGGCATAAGAAAGTGGTGGAGGGATGCCTGGGTGGCTCAGTGGGTTAAGCCTCTGCCTTCGGGTCAGGTCATGGTCTCAAGGTCCTGGGATCAAGCCCCGCATTGGGCTCTCTGCTCAGCAGGGAGCCTGCCTCCCCCTCTTCCTCTGCCTGCCTCTCTGCCTACTTGTGATCAATATCCCTCCCTCTCTCTCTCTCTCTCTCTCTGTCAAATAAATAAATAAATAATATCTTTTTTTAAAAAAAGTGGTGGAATTGTTGTGTAGTTTTCCCAATACAATTTGTTGAAGAGGTGGTCTTTTTTCCATTGAATATTCCTTCCTGCTTTGTCAAAGATTAATTGACCATACAGTTGTGGGTTCATTTCTGGGTTATCTATTCTGTTTCATTGATCTATGTGTTTACTTTTGCGCCAGTACCATAATGTTTTGATTACTACAACTTTGTAATAGAACTTGAAGTCCAGAATTGTGATGACTCTAGCTTGGCTTTTCTTTTTGAAGATTGCTTTGGCTATTCGGGGTCTTTTGTGGTTCCATACAAAGTTTAGGATTGTTCTAGCTCTGTAAAAAATGCTGTTTGTATTTTGATAGGTTTTGCATTAAATGTGTAGATTGCTTTGGGGAGTATAAACATTTTAACAATATTTGTTCTTCCAAGCTGTGAACATTGAATGTCTTTCCCCTTCTTTGTGTCATCGTCAATTTCTTTCATTCATGTTTCATAGGTTTTTTTTTAATTTTTTATTTTTTATAAACATATATTTTTATCCCCAGGGGTACAGGTCTGTGAATAGTTTTCAGAGTACAGGTTTTTCACCTCTTTGGTTAGGTCCTAGTCCTAGGGATTGTATTATTTTTTTCAAAGATTTAATAACTTTATTTCATATAAAATTTAATTACAAAATATATAATATCTGAATATTTCTATAAAATCTTTACCTAGAAACTAGAGGAGTAGGAAAAAAACTTTAGAAAAAAAAGTAAGAAGGGAATTGTATTATTTTTGATGCAATTGTAAATGGGATTCTTAATTTCTCTTTCTGCTGGTTCATTATTGATGTATAGAAATAGAACAGATTTCTATACATTGATTTTGTAACCAGTAACTGTACTGAATTCCTGTATCAGTTCTAGCAGTTTTCTGGTGCAATTTTTCAGGTTTTTAATATAGTATCATATCATATACAAATAGTGAAAGTTTTACTCCTTCTTTACTGATTTGGATGTCTTTTATTTCTTTTGATTGTCTGATTGCTGTGGCTAGGATTTCCAGTACTATGCTGAAAAAAAGTGGCGAGAGTAGACATCTGGATCTTGTTTGTGACCTTAGGGGGAAAACCCCTCGGTTTTCCCCACTTAGGATGGGGAAAAGTTTTTCCCCATTTAGGATGATGTTAGCTGTGTTTTTTTTTTATTTTTTTAAGATTTATTTATTTATTTTATTTATTTTTAGTTATTAACATATAATGTATTATTTGTTTCGGTGGTACAGATCTGTGATCCATCAGTCTTACACAACACACAGAGCTCACCACAGCACATATCCTCCCCAGTGTCTATCACTGTGTCTATCCACAGTGTCTATCACTATCAGCCTCCCCATTACCCTACCTCCCTCCCGTCCAGCAACCCTCACTATGTTTCCTGAGATTATGGGTCTCTTATGGTTTGTCTCCCTCTTTGGTTTCATCTTATTTCATTTTCTCCTCTCTTCTCCTATGATCCTCTCCCTTGTTTCTTAAATACTACATATCAGTGAAATCCTATAATTGACTTTCACTGATTGACTTATTTCACATAACATAATACCCTCAAGATTCATTCATTTCCTTGCAAATGGCAAGATTTCATTTTTTGATGACCGTGTAATATTCCCTTGTTATCCATATATAATATATACCAGCTTTTCATTATCCATTTATCTGTCCATTGACATCTGGGCTTTTTCCATAGTTCAGCTGTTCTGGACCTTTACTAATTTATTTTTTTATTTTATTTTTTCAGTGTTCCAAGATTCATAGTTTACACACCACACCCAGTGCTCTATGCGATACATGCCCTCCTTAAGACCCACCACCAGGCTCACCCAAACCCTGGCCTCCCTCCCCTCCAAAACCCTGCTTGTTTCTCAGAGTCCACAGTCTCTCATGCTTCATCTCC
Source organism: Mustela nigripes (assembly GCF_022355385.1). Taxonomy (NCBI): domain Eukaryota; kingdom Metazoa; phylum Chordata; class Mammalia; order Carnivora; family Mustelidae; genus Mustela; species Mustela nigripes. The sequence goes on along the minus strand of NW_026740288.1, from coordinate 2,022 downwards.
CCGCTTCAATTTGCCCCAATTCATTTTCCTTTCTTTATTCTAATGTCCTCTGTGTTATTCTTTATACTGCACAAGTAAGTGAAATCATATGATAATATGATAAATGATTCTTTCTGCTTGACTTATTTCACTCAGCATAATCTCTTCCAGTCCCATCCATGTTGCTACAAAAGTTGGGTATTCATCCTTTCTGATGGAGGCATAATACTCCATAGTGTATATGGACCACATCTTCCTTATCCATTTGTCCGTTGAAGGGCATCTTGGTTCTTTCCACAGTTTGGCGACCGTGGCCGTTGCTGCTAGAAACATTGGGGTACAGATGGTCCTTCTTTTCACTACATATGTATCATTGGGGTAAATACCCAGGAGTACAAAGGCAGGGTCATAGGGAAGTTCTATTTTTAATTTCTTGAGGAATCTCCACATGTTCCCCAAAGAGGCTGCACCAACCTGCATTCCCACCAACAGTGTAAGAGGGTTCCCCTTTCTCCACATCCCCTCCAACACATGTTGTTTCCTGTTTTGTTAATTTTGGCCATTCTAACTGCTGTAAGGTGATATCTCAATGTGGTTTTAATTTGAATTTCCCTGACGGCTAGTGATGATGAATAGTATTAGAAGTCCTAGCAACAGACCGGGAGGAGTCAAGATGGGAGAGAAGTAGCAGGCTGAGACTACTTCAGCGAGCAGAAGATCAGCTAGATAGATTATCTAAAGATTGCAAACACCTGCAAATCCATCAGCAGATCGAAGAGAAAAACAGCAATTCTGGAAACAGAAAAACAACCACTTTCTGAAAGGTAGGACTGGCGGAGAAGTGAATCCAAAGCAACGGGAAGATAGAACCTGGGGGGAGGGGCCGGCTCCCGGCAAGCGGCGGAGCAACGGAGCTCAAAATCAGGACTTTTAAAAGTCTGTTCCGCTGAGGGTCATCGCTCCAGAGGCTAAACCAGGGCGAAGCCCACCCGGGGTCAGCGTGGCCTCAGGTCCCGCAGGGTCACAGAAGGATCGGGGGTGTCTGAGTGTCACAGAGCTTGCAGGTATTGGAACGGGAAAGCCGGCTACAGAGACAGAGCTGGGAGCAGGATCACAGCTGGGGTTACCTTGAACCGGTCCCAGGCTCAGTGAGCTCGGAGCGGGACCGGAGGTCAGGCAGACGGGAGTAACTGGACGCTGTTCTCTGAGGACACACTGAGGAGGGCTCTCGGCTCTTCTGGGCCAGAGACCTGGAGGCCGCCATTTGTATTCCCGTCCTCCGGAACTCTATGGAAAGCGCTAAGGGAACAAAACCTCCTGAAAGCAAACCCGAGAGGATTACTCAGTCCCTGGTAAGGGCGGTGCAATTCCACCTGGGGCAAAGACACTTGAGAATCACTAACCAGGCCTCTCCCTCAGAAGATCAACAAGAAATTCAGCCAAGACCAAGTTCACCTACCAAGGAGTGCAGTTTCAATAACAAGGAGAGCAGCAGAATTCCAGAGGAGGAGAAATCAAAGCACGGAACTCAAGGCTTTCTCCCTATGATTTTTTTAGTCTTGCAGTTAATTTAATTTTTTTTCTTTTTCATTTATTTTCTCTTCTTCTGCTAAAATTTTTTTTAACTTTTACTCTATTCTTTTTTAACATTTTTAAACTACTTTATCTGATATATATATTTTTTTCTTTTTTATGTTTTTCTTTATTCATATTCTTTTTTTAAATTCTTTTCTTTTCTTTTTTCTCTCTTTTATTTCATTCTTCCTTTTTGAACCTCTTTTTATCCCATTTCTCCCCCCTCACGATTTTGGATCTCTTCTGATTTGGTTAAAGCATATTTTCCTGGGGTTGTTGCCACCCATTTAGTATTTTACTTGCTCCTTCATATACTCTTATCTGGAAAAAATGACAAGACAGAAAAATTCACCACAGAAAAAAGAACAAGAGGCAGTACTTAAGGCTAGGGACCTAATCAATAAAGACATTGGTAATATGTCAGATCTAGAGTTCAGAATGACAATTCTCAAGGTTCTAGCCGGGCTC
>NW_026740287.1:0-10560 GCF_022355385.1 Mustela nigripes | reverse complement strand
AGAAAAGTCATATGTATCTTAAGGATAGGAATGGACAATTTTAGGAGTTCTGAAGAAAAGGTAAAATAGATACAGAAATTTCTAAATAAAAAAAAAGTTCTTTAAATTAGTTCAAGCATACATGTATCATGAAGCAAATTTAAAAAACCTTTCTTCTCTACCTTGTGGGATTCTGTGAGCTAGAACAGAGTGTAGAAAAAAAAAAATTAAAAAAAAAAGAGATCTGCATGCCAGGCAGAGACAAATCCTCGTGTTGGGATCCTCAGTCATTTCTCTGGGTTGTTTTCCAGCATTAAATACTTTTCCTTCCCTCGCTGCTACATTTCCTTTTCATGGGAACTGAATTCTCAAATAACGACTTAAACAGGAATAGTGTTCTGCACTTTAAATTGGGGAAATGACCAGTTTCCTGTGCCAGAGAAAAATTTGTGCTTGAGAATATTATCTATATAGTGTGCTTTGTACTTCCTGCTTAGCCTTTTCTTTCATTGTGCTGTTTTTTAAGTTATCTGATATCACTGTGAATTCCTGAGCAGCACAATATGAAGTATTATATTAGAGCCACAATAGTCTCCTGGCATCTCTGAACAAATATTTGTGCAATATTAAAAATAAGTTAATTGAGCCAGCATTTTATTGAGAAAAAATTTTCACAAGTATGTTCGTATAAACTTATGAACGGCCCTTGGAAATTCATTTTATCCCATATCGATCACCAACACCAGAAACATACTTTTATCTTATTAAATGCCACCCAAAATTCTGAGATATTTGAAATGCCCCTTTTTGTTATTAATTCAGAATGTAATGAAATGTTCATTATTTCATCTGACTTTGAGCTCTTTTACAAATATTATGACTTGTAATACATAAAGGAATAGATTTTAATTTTTATTTTATAATCTCACCTAATGCACCATGTTTGTTTAATGGTTCTCTTGGTGCTATAAAGAGTTGCTAGTATTCAGAAGAGCTAAGGCAACTCCAAGAATATTAGTCTTCTTTTCTGTACCTGACTTTTCTCTAGAACTCTTTTCAGATTGGCCTGTCATTTTACTTTATTTTAAACTATTAAATATTTTCTTAATAAAGTGACTTTTTGGCAATAAATTTTTCTTGGCTTATATATTCCAAGTATCATTTGATTCATGATGATCTTGTGTTCCTTGTATTGTTTTGGGTGATTGATGTCTTTTTCCAGAATGGTCAGTGAGACACCAAACTTCAGGAAAAAACCAACTAAATAAATAAGATTAAGAAGTGCCCAATGTGTATAGTCTGCTTTTGTAACCCCTCAGAGCTAATCCTCCTCAACACACCTATAAACACCTACCACACACCTACACAGATACAGGATGTCTCATAGGCCGGGAATGCAGCCAAGGCTCTGAGCCTTGGTTTCCTCACACATTAAATTAGGTTAAAAATATTAGTACTTTTTGATGTTTGGGTGGCTTAGTTGGCTGAGTCTCCGGCTTTTTCTTTTGACTCGAGTCACTATCTCAGGATCCTGGGGTAAGCCCCACATCCAGCTCTGCACTCAGCAAGGAATCTGTTTGATATTCTCTCTCTCTCTCTCTGCTCCTACCCCTGCTTATGGGTGCATGCTCTTTGGCTTTCTCTCTTTCTCTGTCTCGTTCTTGCTCTCTCTCAAATAAATAAATCTTTTTAAAAGAGTAATAGTACCTACCTCACAGAGAGGTGAAAAGAAGTCACAGAGTAATTTTTGTCGACACTTTGCACAGTGTCAGTGCATAATCAGGGCCAAATAAATGCTAACTGGTATTTCTGCCACTACTGCTGCAAGCACAACATCTACTGTGGTAGATCTATTACATCTACTGTGGTTTTATTTATTCCTAACACTAGAGAAAAAAAAAAAACCAAAGGGTAAACCCCCACCTCCCATTTTTGCTCCTCTCTTAATAGTAAATCAAGCCAACTAATGCTAACTTCAAGACAATTCCTTGGTTTCAAAACAAATAGCTCAAGGTATTTGTGGGGGGGGGTTGCTATTGTTTGTTAAAATATATGTATATTCCATATTGTCATATAATATTGGATCTTTTCTGCTCAGAATTCCAGGTTTGCCCTCAAATGTGGTTCATGTCAATCAATCTCTTCAGTCGTATTTTCTAAACATTTCAGAAATTTAAAAACTAACAAATGCAAAGAATGTAGAAAAAATTAATTCAAGATCAAACTCTAAGATGTTTATAGAGACTTCAGCCCATCTATAATCCTTGAGAGGACTTAGAGCACAAAGTACTAATAAAAGTTGAACAGTGTATGTGGAGGAAGGCCACACTATGGCTTTGATTTCAGTGATCTGCTACATGATCTTGGTATGAACAGAACTCACACAGGATGATAAAGTAAAATGACATGCCCATCTGAAAAAAAAATGTAAACTTTATGTTAGAATTAACATCTAATGTAATTGTTAATGCCTTGAATAAACAGATGTTGAGTAAATAGGCTTTAATTTTCTTCGTGCTTTTTCTTCAAGCTTTTTCTCTTCTCCTCTGGGGACTTTTTCACTCTAACACTTTAAGACCAAGTGCCATTTTAAAACTTAGAACTCTGGGAGCTCAGTCAGGGAACCATGCAACTTGATCTCAGGGTGCTGAGTTCAAGCCCCACGTTAGGTGTAGAGATTACTAAAAGTAAGCAAACTTTGAAAATAAAATCACGTAGAAGTTAGAAGTGTGATATGATTACTATTAAAGAAAGCTTTATAAAAGCCAACAAGGCCTTGGCAAAACCTCAAGATTATGTGCTGAAAATTTAAAGAGCCACAGAGATTTCTAAGTCACAAAAATCAGTAAAATGAATTTTATGTAAATTACATACCCATATTTTTTTTTTAAGATTTTATTTATTTATTTGACAGAGAGAAATTACAAGTACACTGAGAGGCAGGCAGAGAGAGAGAGAGAGAGAGAAGGAAGCAGGCTCCCTGCTGAGCAGAGAGCCCGATGCGGGACTCGATCCCAGGACCCTGAGACCATGACCCGAGCCGAAGGCAGCGGCTTAACCCACTAGTGTTGAAAATAAAAAAAACAATTGCCATTTAGTTTTGGTCTGGGGGTAACAGGGAATAGTGATGACTGCAGGGAGTGAAGGGAACTTGTGGTTGCTTTTGCTCCAGGCTATTGCTACCATTCAGGAATGTGGAACCTGGGTTGATTTTTTCTCCTAGTGTTTGAAGAGGGACTGTAATGATTGATTTTATATAAATGTTCTTATTTCCTTAAATGGTAGCAGTTGAAACAATATTTTAAACAATTGTGTTATGTTCAAAAATACCTCTACTGCTTTCAATCCACTTTAGACTTAACTCATTGCCTTAAGTCAATGGAAGTTAAATATCCAAGAAAGATGGCTATTAACAGATTATTAACAGATTAATATCTGTTTTTATGGGCTGAGTGGTGAGGATGAGATGGTAGGAACTGAAATCGCAAAAACACACAAGAGAAAAACAAAAACAACAAAATAACAAAAATTGACAAAAAACATACTTCAGAAAAGTTTGTTTTTATTTTGGTATGTTATTGAAATCACTTAATAAATTTTCTGATTTTTACTCTTTTCAATTTTATGCATCTCCGAGATTCCATTGATCATGGTTTTGGTTTTTCCTTCATCTTCTGTCCATTTTCACTAGTGGCTTTCTAGCCACCTTTTAACCACCCTTAAAATCTTGTGCCTTGTATGTAGTTAGAGTACCGATGACATGCTGATCCTTCATGAATTCTTTCCCCTGAGAAGTCCTGAAGAGCACAGTTCTGTCATGCTGCCTTTTAACACATTGAGGTCAAACAGAAGACACTAAATAATGTTTTAATTATCCTCAGTCCTGGGGAAGTTTCAGCCAAGGAAGTTTAAAAAGTATAGTTGTATGGTGAAAAGTTATCTTCGCCTAGATGTTGGTGATGTTAATTTTGAAATAATAGTTGTTTTGAGAAATAATAAAACATCTTTTGCTGGGAAATTGAGTACATATTAACAGGCTCTCAACAAATATGACATAATAAATCCTTTGGGTTCTGAATCATGAAAAAAACACCAACATTCCAAGGTTTTTTTCTCTGGATATTGACATACTGTTTGGTATCACTGTGATCTTTTTAGGCATCTATTTGAGTAACCCAGGGTGGCATATATTTTCCTTTAATGGTTTGTAGAGAGATAGATGTCCAAGAGGGTTAGTCTTCAGTGCTACTGAACGAGTGACAAGTGATTCATTATTCTCTCAGTTTTTGCAGTTTTGTATGGATGGAATGTTTTCATGGCAGTCTAGGGACAAACTAATATCTGTTCCAAAAGATGAAAACATGCTGTCTATACATTTTCTATAGCATCATATAGTCTGATGGAGAATAGACATGAAAACTCAAAGTATTTTATAATTGTTGTTCATTGTGTCTGAGTTGAAACTACACAACAAAGGGAGCTTTAAAAAAATCTGCTTTGTTTGAAAGGAACTTTAAATATAAACTCTGCCTGATAATTTTATAAAAATGTGGTGGACTTTTTATTTACAATCTAACAAAATCATTGAAATAAGAAGATATATGGAGAAATATAGGACATTACTAAAGCCCAGGAAGACAGAAAAAATTACTTATTTTTATAATGTAGCCCAGAGATGTTGATAAAGCAGAAGCTTTTAGTCTCAAATTTGTGAATTTCTTTAACAGTGCTATAGGTATTTTGGGATTGTATATACCAGGGATGCTCAACTGCACCACTGTGGTGGTGCTGAGTCATGGCAACGTGGAGAGACATTTTTGGTTGTTGCAACTGGGATGGTAGTTGCTGTTAGCATCTAGTCAGTGCAGGCCATGAAACTCTTAAACATCCTACATGTACAGGACAAACCCCACAACCAACATTTTTCTGGCACAAGAGTCCAGAGTGTTAATATTGAGATACCCTCATAGATGATGATGAAAAAGAAAAGGGATTGTATGATATTCTTATATTCTAAGTTGCTGATGATTAGCCGTATTCTAATATCTGGGAAGATAATACAATAGGGGAATTAATACTACACAGTAAGGTGGTCTTTAGAAACAAAGACCCTCTAGTGAAGAAAATATTTTTTACTTATACCACTAAACTTATTGAGTGCTTACCAAGTGCCAGGCATTGTTGGGAGACACTGGGGAAACCCGAGTGAACAAAACAGATAGACTGTCTTCACAGAGATCTGGTATGAATGTGGGAGACTAGTAAACTAATACATAAAATGGGACATGGAGGAGCAGGTAGTGCCATAGGGTAGATAAAGTAGAGTAATGGGGTAGGTAGGTAATGATGGGGGGTGGGAAAGGGAACACTTAGACTGGATGTCCATGAGAGACCTGAAGCTTAGGAGTGAGTGACAGCAGGAGGCAGCCAGATGAAGAGGGTTTTAGGCAGAGGAAGCAGGTTGTGAAAAGGTGCCAAGGTGGAAGTAGGCGTGGCTTGTTGGGAAGGTGCAGAGAGGTGGCTGTGGTTGGGCAGTGGTCCAGAATGGGGAAGCTGGGATGAGACAGAATACAAGAGGAGGGAGGGGCCAGATCATGCTCATTTCTTTTTTAGGTTGAGAATATTCCATTGTCTGGATGTATTTATCCATTCACTTACTGAAGGACATCTTGATTGCTTTCAACTTTTGTCAATTATGAATACAGCTGCTATGAACTTCTAGGTGCAGGTTTTGTTATGGATAAATTTTCAGCTCCTTTAGGTAACTTCTAAGGAACACGATTGCTGAATTGGCATGGTAAGAACATTTATGGTAAGAATATAACAAATTGTTTCCCAAAGTGGCTGTATCAGTTTGCATTCCCACCAGCAATGATTGAGAGTTTCTGATTAGTACCCATCCTGCCAGCCTTTTGGATTTTGTCCTTTCTGATAGGTGTGTAGTATCTCATTGTTGTTTTAATTTGCAGCTGCCTAATGACAGAAGATTTGAACACCTTTTCATATGCTTATTTGCCATGAGTATATCTCTTCTTTGGTGAGGGGTCTGTTCAGTTCTGCCCATTCTTTAATTTCATTGTTGACTTTCTTATTGTTGAGTTTTACTTTGTACCTTTTGGACAGTGGTTCTTTATCACATGTGTCATAATTCTTAGGGAAATACTTTCTGGTTTGTGGCTTGTCTTCTCCTTCTCTTATCATTCAGAGGGAAAGTTTTTAATTTTAATGATGTCTGGATTGTGAATTATTTTTTCATGGATAATGCCTTTGGTGTTATATCTAAAAAAGTCATCACCATATGTGGGGTCACCTAGAAATTTCCCCCTATGTTAATTCTAGGCACTTTATGGTTTTGTATTTTTATTTGGGTCTGATCTCTTTTGAGCTTGTTCTTCTGAAGGATGTAATGTCTGTGTCTAGATTATTATTATTATTATTTGTCTTTTTTCATGTGGATGTCCAGTTGTTCCCAGCACTGTTTGTTATAAAGACTATCTTTTCTCCATTGTATAGCATAGCCTTTGCTCCTTTGTCAAAGCTTAGTTGACTATATTTGTGTGTTTGTTTCTGGGCTCTCTGTTGTATTTCATTTATCTATTTGTTCTTTAACCAAATCCATACTGTTTTGATCATGCTTTATAATAAGCCTTGAAATCAGGTAGTGTCAGTCTTCTTTTTTCTTATTTTTTAGTACTGTTTTGGCTATTCTGAGTCTTTCATTCTCCATATAAACTTATAAGTCATTTTGTTGATATCCACAAAAGAACTTGCTAGAATTTTGATTAAAGTTGTGTTAAATCAGGTTGGGAAGAGCTAGCATCTTGACATTACCGAGTCTTCCTATCCATTAATGTGGACTATTTTTCTCCATTTATTTAGTCTTTTTTGGTATATTTTTATCAGAGTTTTGTGGTTTTCCTTCTGTTGTACGTATTTTGTTAGATTTATACCTAAGTATTTCATTTTTGGAGGTGCTAATGTAAATGGTATTGTGTTTTTAATTTCAATTCCATTTGTTCACTGCTGGCACAGAGGAAAGTGAGTGAATTTTATATATTAACCACATATCCTGCAACTTTGCTATAATTGCTTCTAAGTTCCAGGAGGTTTTTTTGTCGATTCTTTTGCATTTCCCACATAGACAATCATATCATTTGGGAACAAAAACAGTTTTATTTTTCCTTTCCAACCTATATGCCTTTTACTTCCCTTTTTGTCTTATTGTATTAGCTAGGAAATAGAGGACAATGCTGAAAAGGATTGGTGACAGGAGACATTCTTGCCTTGGTCCTGATTGTAATGGGAAATTTTCTAGTTTCTCACCATTATATATAATGTTAGCTGTAGGGTTTTTTTAAAAGATTTTTTTTAATAATGTTGAGGACATTCCCTTGTATTCTTAGTTTACTGAGTATTTGTCATGAGTGGGTGTTGGAATTGTCAAATGCTTTTTTCTTCATCTTTTGATCAGATCATATGATTTTTCTTTTTAGACTGGTAATGTGATGGATTTCATTAGCTGATTATAGAATGTTGAACCAGCTTTGCATACCTATGGTAAATTCCCCTTGGTTGTGGAGTACAATTGTTTTTAGACATTTATGGCTTTTATTTGTGAATATTTTGCTTAGAACTTTTATACTTATATGAGATATTGGTCTGTTATTTTTTTGTGAAGTTTTTGGTTTTGGTATTAGGGTCATGCTGGCCTCATAAAACAAGTTAGGAAATGTTTCTTCTACTCCTGTCTTCTGAAAGAGATTGTAGAGACTTGGTATAATTTAAATGTTTGGTAACATTTAATAATTATTATTTTTTTCAATGTGTGTAGATATGTTTTTTTTATTACAGTAAGTTCATTGCTCAGTTTTAGCACCTAGCTTCTATGTTTATTATGTTTATTGCATATTGTCTGCCTCATCCCGCTAGAATAAGAGCAGAAATTCTTGACTATTTTGTTTATTGATATGTTTTATATGCCTAACACAGTGGTTCTCAATGTGTGCTTTGCAGTTTTTTGGGATTTTGCAAAATCCTTTTGGAGAATATATAAGGTCAAAGCTATTCTCGTGGTAATACTAAGACTTTATTTGCTTTCTTCCCCCCCCCCCCCCCCCCCCCACTGTGCTGTTGCTTACACTGGTGGGGGAAAATCAGTCATGTGTAAAACTGCTGATGTTTTAGTGTGACTTGAGCAGTGGCACCAAGCTCTACTAGTAGCCACTACATACTTCCTGGTCCTCATTCATGAGGGAGTGACAAGGGGATACCAATTTCACTTAAAGCTGTAAAAATTATGAGTTTTATTAAGTCCTGACTCTTGAGCATGTGCCTTTTTAATATTCTGTGTGATGAAATGGGAAGTGTACCTAGTACTTCTGCTGCATACTCCAAAATATGGTTGTCTCCAGGGACTAGAATTTGTGATTGAGTTGCTGTGGAACATTATATTTACTTGAAATAACAACTGTAAGATAAACTATGTTTCAGTTTCAGGGCATTCGGGCATTTGGCAGATAGTTTTTTTTTTTTTTTTTTTTTTTTCAAAAAAAGAATGAAGTAAGCTTGTCACCTCAAGGAAAACAACTGATAGCATTTGTTGATGATGATAAATTCAAGTTTGCAAGTGAATTTCGAGTTTTAGAAAATTTACATCTATGAGCTGGATACTTTCCTTAGTTACAGATTTTCCTAATGAGTTGGATACTGATATTAACTCTTGTGATGGTGGGTTTTCTTTGATATTAAATAACAAAATTTGTTAATATCTTGAAGATATGTTTAACTCCCAGTGAATCATTGCTAAAAAAACTTACAGCATCAAGCATATATAATAGATGCCTTCAAACTGCAGATAGATCAGTTGGTTTTAATGCTACAGAGTGTGGAGAGTTCACTGATATGGTTGGTTTCAGATTAAAAATCATGACTACCCTTTAATAAATGACCACTTACCGAGGTTTGGTGCTGTATTAAAGAAGAATATGCACAACTATCTGAAAATGTTATAGCAATGAACATGTCTGTTTGACTTTTAAGAGTGATCTACTGTGCGTGCCTGAGGGAAAGAGTGGGGAAGAAAAAAAATGAGTTGAAGGAGATAAATTAGTACATCAGAATTATAAAGTAAACTGGTACATTCTGAGAATGAAATTCATCGTGGAGTTTGTCTTACCCTTTCAGCAAACAGTGGCCCAGATGGGCAGACATGGAGGAAGGGAATTGCTGTCTTCTCTCTCTTATGTCCTTAAGAGTTTTCTTCCTTCTTTTACTTTCTTGGTAGCACATTTGTGACATTTTTAGCTTTCTTAAGCTTTAATTAATAAATGGCATTTACCCCATTTTACCAAATATATAGTAGTAAAAAAACAATATGGAAGAAAATGAAGAGGAGATGAAGAATTCTGTTCTTGGAGTAGGGAAAGAGAAGCCCCTGACTGCAGCGCATCTAGGAATGTGTTGTGTAATCATTGTTAGGGGAATGCTGGCAAACTGAGTTCATGCTGACACACCTGCAAGCTGGAAGGTACAAGAAGGGGCAACTGTGAGCCTCACCCCTTCCAAATGCAACGTAGTCTGTCTTAGCTCACTGGTCTCTGCATCTCCCTAGGATTCAGACATTATTATGCCCCGTTTATGCAGCCCATATTTGAGGTTCATGGTTCAAAGGGTATCTTGTGGTGTGATGATCAGGAACATCAAGTGGCAGAGCCAGAGGTTATTGTGCATAGAGGGAGCTGACATAGGGTTTGAAAATGAAGAAGTAACTGAACCCATTTTTGCTATTGAGACTCACTTATGTCTTCACAGTCAGTTTCTTTAGTCTTTGGAAGAATAAACTCACAGGAGTGTTCATCACTCCATGATGATGACTCCATGATAGAGACTCCATGTGGTCTCTAGACCAACTATATCAGAATCAGAATCATCTGGGGAACTTACCCAAAGTGCAAATTTCTGGGTCCTCAACTAGTCTGCTGAGTCAGACCTTCTGGGGTTAGGGCAAACTGCAATTAGAAGAAACTCTCCAAATTTCATGCACAATGAAAAGCTTGAGAACCATTGGCATTACAAGATTTTTCCAGTACTTATTTTCAACATATTCATATCAAAGTGAAGATGACCTAATTCTGATGAAACTCTGGACCAAAGGGAATTAATGAATGCAGAGATAAAACAGCGTATGAAATCCCTCATGTATTTTTGTATTTAGAGTATTAATGCTTCTGTGACTGATTGGAGAAAAATTAAATGCTCCAATTACAAAGTCTGAAAGGACTTTGTAGATGCTGGTTGTTACAAGAGGATTCTCAAAGCACAATATTTTTCTTTATCTTAAGGAAGGAAGACTTACATGTTTTGTCAAGAATGTCGGTTTTTGTGATTTTGTGCTCTAGGCAAACTATTTGAAATCTGACTAAACGGCGTGTATAAAATGAAGCTCTTAGGAAGATAAATGCCTCATGAGAAATGTTAACAATTTCCAGGTTTTCTTTCATATACAGTTAAACAAAAAGTTCCATGTTGTCAGAGTCTAAGAAGATAAAAAGTCAGGTGAAGATACAGTTTACTTTCTTAGTT
>NW_026740286.1:0-10567 GCF_022355385.1 Mustela nigripes | reverse complement strand
TGCCACTTTTAGAATGTGTATTAGGCTGTAGCAAGCATGTGTCTATATAAAGTTGTGTTATGTATATTTATGAGTTCTGCTTGTAGCTAAAATGCTGATTTGTGGCAGACTGTTCTCCATTATCCACAACGAAATTTTCTCTGTGAAATAGAAGTCAGTTACTTAGGTTAAAAGTTATCATTATCGGCCACAGCAACTTCTTTCAAGACATGTCCCCAAAGGCAAAGGAAAAAGAAGTGAAAGTGAACTTTGAGACTTCATCAAAATCAAAAGCTTCTGCGCAGCAAAGGAAACAGTCAACAAAATAAAGAGGCAACCCACGGAATGGGAGAAGAGAACCACAAATGACACTACAGACAAAGGGCTGAGATCCAAGATCTGTAAACAACTCCTCAAACTCAACACACACAAAACAGATAATCACGTCAGAAAATGGGCAGAAGACATGAGCAGACAATTCTCCAAAGAAGACATACAAATGGCTATCAGACACATGAAAAAATGTTCAATATCATTGGCTATCAGGGAGATTCAAATCAAAGCCACATTGAGATATACCACCTTACACAAGTTAGAATGGCCAAAATCAACAAGACAGTAAACAACAAGTGTTGGAGAGGATGTGAAAAAAGGGGAACCCTCTTACACTATTGGTGGGAATGCAACTGCGTGCAGCCCCTTTGAAAAACAGTGTGGAGATTCCTTAAGAAATTAAACATAGAGCTTCCCCATGACCCTGCAATTGCACTACTGGGTATTTGCCCCAAAGATACTGATGTGGTGAAAAGAATGGCCCTCTGTATCCCAATGTTTGTAGCAGCAATGGCCACAGTTGCCAAACTGGAAAGAACCAAGATGCCCTTCAACAGATGAATGGATAAAGAAGTTATGGTCCATAATGCACAATGGGCATTGTGCCTCCATCAGAAAGGATGAATACCCAACTTTTGTAGCAACATGGACGGGACTGGAAGAGATTATGCTGAGTGAAATAAGTCAAGTACCATATAGTTTCACTTACTTGCGGAGCATAAGGAATAACACGGAGGACATTGGGACATGGAGAGGAGAGGTGAGCTGGGGGAAATTGGTGGGGGGAGACAAACCATGAAAGACTGTGGACTCTGAGGGAAAAAACTGAGGGTTTTGGAGGGGAGGGTGTGGGAGGTTGGGTGAGCATGGTGGTGGGTATTATGGAGGGCATGTATTGCATAAAGCACTGGGTGTGGTGCATAGACAATGAGTTTTCAAACACTGAAAAAAAAATTAAAGGCTTCTTTTAAAAAAAATCATTAGTTCTTTCCACAGTTTCACAATTGTGGCCATTGCTGCTATGAATATTGGGGTACATATAGCCCTTCTCCTCACTACATCTGTATCTTTGGGGTAAATACCCAATAGTGTAATTTCAGGGTCATAGGATAGCTCTATTTTTAATTTTTTGAGGACTCTTCACACTGTTTTCCAAAGTGGCTGTACCCACTTGCATTCCCACCAACAGTGTAAAATGGTTCCCCTTTCTCCAAAGATGCCCTTCAACAGACAAATGGATAAAGATGATATGGTGCATATATACAATGGAATATTATGCAGCCATCAGAAAGGTTGAATACCCAAGTTTTGTATCAACATGGACGGGACTGGAAAATATGCTGAGTGAAATAAGTCAAGCAGAGAGAGAGAGAGAGTCAATTATCATATGGTTTCACTTACTTGTGGAGCATAAGGAATAACACAGAGGACATTGAGAGATGGAGAGAAGTGAGTTGGGGGAAAACAGAGGGGGAGGCAAACCAAGAGAGACTGCAGACTCTGAGAAACAAACAGGGTTTTGGAGGAGAGAGGGATGGGGGGACAGGTGAGCCTGGTGGTAGGTATTAAGGAGGGCATATATTGCATGGAAGACTGGGTGTGGTGCATAAACAATGAATGTTGGAACACTGAAAAAAATTATCATCAGTATTGTTGATTGAGACTACTAGGAGCAATAGTAACAGAGAAAATATAACAATATATGTACTTCTATTTTCAAGGGAAATAATATTTTTTTCCCTAACACAGTACTTCTTTGTTACTGTTCCTCTTTTTTTTTTTTTTTTTTTTTGGTTCTTCAGACCCATTTACATCCTGACGATTTATCAAGGACACCAAAGAGTTTGTTCATGTGGGTTATGTCTACTGATTTTTAACTGTATTGTCAATTAAAATGGAGAACTTTAAAAAATGCTTATTTATTGGTTCATTTGAAGGTAGTAATGGTGAAAGCCTTGTATTCTGTTTCTTATAAAATTAGTTCTCATGGCCTTGCAAGATTTGTCCTAAAGTCCCAGTATGTTGTAGAATACTAAAAAGCACAATGAAAAACAAAGCTTGGAATGTAAATTTTATTTGCCTTGGTTTATAATAACTGAGTCTGAAAAGCTATGGAATGCCTTAATAGCTTGGCAAAGTTTGCTCAGTGTTGATGGGATTGATTCCTTGGTTTACTGTTTATTGCTTTCATTATGATATGAAGGGTTAATCTTTCTGTGTTATTTGCTTACATAACAAAGATTGTCTTATCAGAGTAACTTTCTGTGCTTTGTGTTGACTTTATTACATCCGGTATTATTTTTAAAAACAATTAAAAAAAGAGAAGAACAAAGAAGCTTCACTTTTGAAAGAGTTAATATTTTTACAATTATGTTACATTCTATGTGCATTTCAAAATTCTTTGGTCACTTCAGTTAAATACGTAGCTAATATTATTCACAGGCACCCATGATCTTATCTTAATCAAGTCCAAATCTCCTCCAATAAAACTTATTTTCGTCATCCCCAAACCAAGCTCTCAGTATGGGGGGGGGGGGGGGAAGAGTAAAACTTACAGGATATCTTTTGCACCTAAAACTTTATTTGTGATTTCCCAGGGGGTTCCCTGCAAAATCACAAAGACTTGTTCATTCACCTTGTAAAAAATACTAGAAATGATTAGGTTTAAAAAGAAATCTGTATTCCTATCAATGTGTTACATGAGAAGAGTTGTTGAATTGAAAGAGATGTTTATTCTCCCTGAGGTAAAATTTTTTATAAACAAAATATTGTTAATATAAATAATTCAGAAACTGCATCCTGTATATGAAGTTCCTAGGGATTTGTCAATGCTCTTGCTATCCATGACATGTTTCTGCTTGGTGCTATTTTGTCTGATGATATTTAGACATGAAATTAAATGTTAAAGTGTTATTACTCAGAGATTTCAGTTATCACTTAAAATTCTTATTGGCTATAAGCATGCTTCATTTGGATCTAATATATTCTTTTTTTGGAGTATGTAACAAGAGTTTACTAAGGAACAAAATGAACTTATTAGTATAACATTAAAAATATAAACTATTTCTTAAATTTCATAATCCAACAACTTTAAGTGAACAAACCACTTAATATTGTTACTAATTTCATTTCCATTGATCTTCCTTTGACAAAGTACTGCCAAGTCCCAAACATGGGCTATTTTATGATAATGGACTACTAATTTATGTTTTTTATTTGTTTTTCTAAGGCCATAAGTAATATTCTATATGATAAGCCATCCAGCCACATTGGAGAACAGTGTGGAGAGTCCTCAAGAAATTAAAAATAGAGCTTCCCTATGACCCTGTAATTGCACTACTGGGTATTTACCCCAAAGATACAGATGTAGTGAAAAGAAGGGCCATCTGTACCCCAATGTTTATAGCAGCAGTGGCCATGGTCGCCAAACTGTGGAAAGAACCAAGATGCCCTTCAACGGATGAATGGATAAGGAAGATGTGGTCCATATACACTGTGGAGTATTATGCCTCCATCAGAAAGGATGAATACCCAGCTTTTGTAGCAACATGGATGGGACTGGAAGAGATTATGCTGAGTGAAATAAGTCAAGCAGAGAGAGTAAATTATCATATGGTTTCACTTATTTGTGGAGCATAGCAAATAGCATGGAGGACAAGGGGAGATTGAGAGGAGAAGGGAGTTGAGGGAAATTGGAAGAGGAGGTGAACCATGGGAGGGATCTAATATCTTCTAGGCAAGTGATTCTCAGTTGAGGATGTTCATCAGATTCATGCTTTAAGTTTTATGATGTACTCCAGATTTACTAGATCTCTTTACTCGATAGTCTTAGGATATTCTTAACATACTAGTTGCATACTGTTGGTATGTGTGTTATGTCTCAGGATTATTCTATCTCAAAAGTATTTCTTCCGTATCTTCATTTAATTTTACAAATCAGATACAACATCCACTGACTTCTTTGCAAATAGGCTTATGAGTGGTCCTTATAGACATTTACTGAAGCATCTTGAAAGGACGTTATTATCTTGTTTTTCATGCCATGTATAAGTCAAATTTGTTTGTCAGTTACACCATTCTTGTTATGAACTTTCACCAGACCTTTCACATTTGAAAATGATCAGCAATAAGTCAGCCACAACTGTTTTAATTTCTGTCATCTGCAGATAGTTTTGTTTTACTCTGGTGCTTTTTTGCTGTAGGGATAACAGTTTGAAAAGTCCTCAGCAATGACAGAAAACAGGGAGTTTGACCTTTTTTCCTCCTTCAAAACAGGATATGAGTGGCTTTCTCCCAGCTGCTGGCATAACCACTGTTATGTTCCAGCCACACTCCTTTTTCCTTTTCCTGCCCAAATTTTGCCATGTTAATTGACCTTCTTATGCCTCTTCTCTCTTGTTTGGGGACTCTCTTTTTTGCCTGTTTCTTTCGTTTCTTGTCTTTCCTATCCCTATAATTAGTTCTTTATTCTTTTATCTACCCGTTCTGTCTGATCAGGGATCTCTCTCATTCCTTTTTCCTTTTAAATTGCCACCCCAACTTTTAATCTTTGACTCCCTCGTGTAACTCCCTCGAGCCTCCCTAGAAGGAGGCTCGCATCGATTTCCCTCCAGATTTCTTTCTGTGTGAACTTCTTACTGCATCATAAGCAAACTTTTGTCTTTCCAGAATGCATTTTAACTCTATTTTACCTGCTTGCTAGAGCAGAAAACTTACTCACAAAATTTTATTGAGCTATTTCTGAGTTGCTCTGCAAACATGGGATTCCCAAATTGAAAATCAATCCAGTGCTTCCCTAAGTGCTTTAAGTGCTTTTCTGAATTAAAGGAAAGCATCAAATATCCAACCAGCATTTCAACACAAAAGTTAACAGCTGGTGTATAAAGAATCTCAGATAGTCTCTTGTTATCTGAATTAGGCCCTTCTTTATTGAACTTTATTTGAAATATGCGACTTGGCATAAAACTCACAGCTGCAAGATTTCTAAGAGGGAGAAAAAATAGTTTGGGTAGGGTTACATCAGCTACAGAAGAAATAAAACCTATCTGTGATCTTAATTCTTCAGGCAGTCTGAAGTGGTGGTATAAACTGTTTTCAGAGCTGCTTAGAAAGAGTCAACTACAAATTGTCACTGGGGCTGAAGGTGACTCTTCATTGGCTCTTATTCATTCTGGCTTTGCCCACTATTTGTAGGTATAGTCTCACTCTTACACACATTTTCTTTGCCTTTGTCCAACATTTGCTGAGCAGAGCTAAGTATCTACTTAATTTTGGTATAAGAACCAAAGGTTTTGGTGTGCTGAATGAGGAAAATATGATGTAATTATACTTGCCAAGGTAACCCTTGGATAATGAACAATAAATTTGCAATTTGTCAATTGCACAAAAATTTCCACTCTCTTTCCCCCACAAACCCTGTCCCTTCCCACCCAAGCTTCCTCAACTTAACCACACCAAAAAATTTTTCTAAATGCTGGCATTGTTCTAAACTAGTGTGTATCCAACTTTGCTGTCCATTAGATTCAGCTGGAGAGCTTACAAAATGCTAATCAGAGTGGTGTGGTTTCTTTTGGGGGGGGGTGTGTGTCTAGGTATCACTATTTTAAATAGATTCTCAAGTGATTGATTCCAAAAATGTTGCAAAGTTTGGAAGCGATTGTTCTAAGTGATTTATCTATATCTGTTCAGAGTCTTGGCCATTACCACTCTGAGTTATCAGATTATCCCAGATCACGTGGGTTGGTCAATCCAGTACTCACTGTTCATCTCACAGGTCACATTTAACAATTCATCATCCTTAAAATACATATTCTTTTACTTGTCTTCCAGGAAACTGCATTTGCACTGTCATTTTCTCTTAGCCCCTCTTTATGGCTTCCCTTCTTCTCATCCTCCTTATGAGGATGTGCTCCAGAATGTATCCTTGATCATTTCTTATTTATCTTACACTTACCCCCTTGGTGATCTGATCTAGTCTTATGGCTGAAAACATTACCTATGAGCTGACAATTCCTATATGCCCATATTGATATTTGTAACTCTGAATTTTCTTCTAATTTCCAGATTCCTAAATACAATTCTCCATTCAATATCTTGACTTAGATGTCTAATAGTCATAATAATACTGACTAAAAAGCAGAATGTGCGGTTCTATTTTAACCATCCCAAAACTAGTCCTTTTACAGAAGTTTCCATTTGAGTTGATGGCAAGTCAAGTTGCTCAGATTGAAATGAAATAATCCTTGGACAACTCTTTCTCTGAGCACATTGAATCCGTCATGTTGGATCTATTCTTCAAAGTTATCTCAAGAATCCAACCACTTCTGACCACTTTCAGTGTTACCAGTCTGGTATGAGCTGCCACCTTTGTCTCCTAGACCACCGCAAGCACCTTCTCACTGTTCTTGCATCATGCGTCCCTGTATCTCTTCTCAATACAGCCACTGCAGTGATCCTCAAAAGACACAAGTTCAGCTGTGTCACTGCTCTGCATAGCTCTTCATTTAATATATGGTAAAACCCAAGATTCTTATGATGGCTTTCAGGGCCCACGTAATTTAGTTCTTAGTCACCTCCAACCACTCTGCACCTTGCTCACTATGCGCAGTTTGGTTCAGCTGACCAATAGTCCTCCAGTGTGTCCATGTCTGGATCTCTGGAAGCTGTGAATGTTCCCGTATACATATGTAAAGAGACTCTGTCGATAGGATTAAGTTAGAGATTTTGAGATGAGGAGATCATCCTGGCTTACCTGGGTAGGCCCAATGTAATCACAAGATTCCTGGTAAGAGGAAGTCAGACTGAATAAATGGAGATGTGACAATGGAAGAAATTGTAATGTGACTTGGGAAAATTACTAATTCAGCAAACCTTGGTTTTATCATCTACAACACAACCAATATAATACCTACCTCACAGGGTCATTCTAAAGATAAAGTTAGAAACGCTTTACATATTTGCCTTCTGAATTGGTAGGTAAAATTCTCTATTTATATTTCATGAATTTCACCTTACTTATTTTGAACCCAATTTTCCACCAGTCTTGGAAAAAAGGCACAGATCTATTTGCCTCTATAGAAGTATTTATTCTATAATTTTAAAAAGTCTTTTTATTCTCTAATTCAATGAAATAATCATGCAATTGAGATTTATGTGTTTTCTTGGTGTCCTTTCACCATCATTACAGAAAAGAACTAGACCAGATCAAAACTCCTTAAGCCTCTAAGTAGATTCTCATTCATCTTTAACATTATTCAACCACCTATGAATTCACCTACATTAAGCATGTGAATATGTCCTTGGTTCATGAGGGGTTTTGAGACTCTTTTAAACTGCATTGCTAAAATCCTGGTATTTGGTATCTGTAAAATTCCTTAACTGCTGCTTAGTTGAGCAATTCTTTCCTTTAGTGAACCCATCTGGTCTCTGTCAGTCATTGTGACCACTTTTTTGTGTCCGAAGTATTGGCAAGTCATAGATAATTTTAGGATTTTGTCAGGTATAGATACAAAGTTTATTTGTTGGTAGTTTCTTGGGCTAACCTTTTGGAAGAAAGAAGTGTCTCTTTTTTCAAATCTTAAGATTCTTTATTTCTCTATGATTTCTCACTAATAATCTATCTGGGTCCTTGACTGCACCTGCACATTCCTTTTGTATCCTGTGATATATCTTGGTCTGAAAGTGTGGTAATATTTATTGTGACCAATAAACAGTGGTCTTTCACTCTTCTCCATATCTTGGAATTCAGTTCCCTCTTAACTATATTTGACTTGTTTGCATGCTTTGAAGATCTTTTGTTTCAATGGACAAGGCGGAAATTGTTAACATTGTCAGATAATTTTGTACCCCCAGTATGAATGTAGGTATGTATGTATGTGTGTATGTATTTAATTTTCAAGTAGGTTCCAGGCTGGGAATGGAGCCCAATGTTAAGCTTGAAGTCAAAACCCTGAGATCAAGACCTGAGCTGAGATTAAGAGTTGGATAATCAACCAACTGAGCCACCCCATGTACTCTCAAAAAAATTTTTTTTAAGGCATCAGTTTCATTACAGTACTGGGAGTATTGTTTTCCAAAATGAATACAAGATTGAGTTTCACATAGATGGATTTTATGTTTGTCCCTATAAATTATATTTTTATTCTTTAGAATTCTACTTCTGAAGAAGGCAGGCATCATTTCCCTCCTTGGCTTTATTTTTCTTTTTATAAAAAAAAAAATAGAAAGCTTCATTTCACTTAACTTTTGGGTTTATAAGGTAAGAGTGATTTAGGATTGTTAATATATAACACTGGAACTGAATTAGTTCCTGTATTTTAAGATATTTAGCTTCCTAATATGTGAAAATGTAAAATGTGTACCTGGCACAATTTCCCAAGGGGAAAAACCGAAATGTGTTGATGTTCCCTTTTTCAGCTCCAGAAATAGCTGCTGTGTGCTCCTTTACCCTGTTTGTGAAACATCAGCCCTTCCCCTGCAAGAATCTCTGAAGATGTGAGCTTCATTTATGGAACTAACTTCATTAACTGGACCACTTGGTTTTTACTAAACAAGGAAACTATGAAAATAAGAACAGAAATAGAAAATTATTTTCAATTAGTTCTCTCCAAAGTTAATGTTGAGACATAGTTGGCATATTTTATTTTGTTTTTCCAGTAAACTGAAAGCAATTTCTCAAGAACCTATAACTTCCTCCATTTTTTTGCTTCATAAATAGATATTTGGTCATTAAAAAGACTAATTACATAGGTATCCTTCACTCCATGGGAGGGAAACATCTAGAAAACTAACTCTTTTAAAAAGATAACTGATTTACCTTATAAATATGAAAATGTTACCACTGATCTCCCCATTTCTGTATGTCTCGTTCTTCTGACTGTACTAATGGTTGTAGTGACTAACCTTAATTACCATATATTGGGGACTATGCAAAGAACAGGGGTGTTCTTATTATTAGTTGTCATGGAAGCATCATGTAGCAGGTACTATTATAATTTTCATTTTATAGAAAAAGTAGTAGAGGCTCAGAAAGCTTAACAAAAGCTCAGATAGTTATTAGCTGGTAGAGCAAATTTTAAAGCAAGTATGCTTGACTTAGAGGGCTGCTTTTATCTAGTACACAATGCATTTTTCTGCCTTTAGTCACTGTTAGAGACACCCCTGGAAGTTCATTTCCCCTCAGGTGACTACTATAGTTATTCTGGGAATCTCTAAGCTGTGTCCCATGAGCACTCATTAATAAAATTCTAAAGTTAACCTGAGGAATCTTCCATTTCCCCACTCATAATATTCTCTTGGTGATAAGTACACCATTCCTGAGGTTTACGCTGTCCTCCAAATCTTCTGAAAGACCCTCTCCCTCTCCATTGCTTTGCCTTCTGGAGTGCGACCCAGGAACTTCATAGGGGCTGTCTCCCATTGCCTCCAAAGGCATTATGCTGTCTGCCTTGCCTGATAGGGCTGCTCTTCCCACCTGGGATGGTTGGGATTCTGGGCTCCACCACCATTTATGGGCAAAGGGAATGGGTCCTGTCAAGGGAGGAGTGGGTGTGCTGGAGTAACTTGGGTCCCTTGAGTACCAGGGCCTCTTTGTCCCTTCCTTTGTACCTCTTGTATCCCAGAAAATATTTCAACGACACCTCATGTGTTCTTTTCTACTCAGAATGCCCTTCCTCCCTCCAATTTTCCTTCACGTGGCAAAATCTTCTTTATTGTCTTAAGACCCAACTCAGGAGCCACCATGTCTCAGAACTCCTCCCTGTTTGCTACAACCAATAGGTTGCCCTCCTCTGTGCTTCCCTAATGCCTTTGACTTGTCTCCAATGCTGCCCTGATATGTTGTATTATTAATATTACATATGTATCTGTTTATCTCACTAGACAATTGAGTACATTATGCAGTTGAAGATAGCGATTGTTATTCATCTTTGTGCCCCAGCACAGTGCCTGGCATTTAGTACCAGGTCAATAAATGTTAAATGATAAATAACTCCTATGAGTCTAGCTAGAATAACTGGGGGGATGGATGACTCAGTAAATCTTCCTTATTACATTTCCCCTGACCCTTCCCCAGATCATGCCTTTATCATCTCTTACCTGGACTCCTAAAACAGCTTCTTAACTTTTTTATTGTGGAAAAATATATGTAATATTAAATTTACCACTTCAATCTTTTTTTTAAAGATTATTTATTTATTTATTTGAAAGACAGATCACAAGTAGGCAGAGAGGCAGGCAGAGAGAGAGAGAGAGGAGG
>NW_026740285.1:0-10578 GCF_022355385.1 Mustela nigripes | reverse complement strand
TTTTTTTTTTTTTTTCAACCATATTTTCTTCTTTTCCCTGCTTCATCTCTCCCTCCTTTTGGATCAATCACTTAAAAAAAAATCCCTGTCTATTTCTCTGATGATTTTGAAGTTGTTCATTATAAGCACCGCCCTTTTTTTCAGAGGTGCCTATTTTCCACTTATCTTCCTGAATAAATGGTGAATTTCCTTGCCATATTTCTGATCTTCTGTGTGACATTTTACTAGTTCCCTTTGTGTGAAAGGGTGGCTCATGGCTTAATGGATGGAAATCAGTTCCTACCTCATGGCCTCATGAACTTACTATGAAGTTGCAGAAATCAAGACAGTGCAGTACTGGTGAGGGGACACACGCACAGATCAATGCAAGACAGCATCCAGACATAGAACCACACCGGTATGACCAATCAATTGTTGACAAAGGTGTTAAGACAATTCAATTGAAAAAGGATAGAGCTTTCATTCTCACCAGGTTTTTATTAAAATTCCTATTAGTTAACATACAGTGTAATATTCATTTCAGGTGTCAAAGGTAGTGATCCATCCCTTCCAAAACACACCCGGAGCTCATCCCAACAAGTGCCCTGAGAAAGCAAAGTCTTTTCAACAAATGACATTGGAAAAACTGAATTTCCATGTACTGAAAAAAAAAATGAACCTCAACCTTAACCTCCCATCTTACATAAAAATTAACTAAAAATCAAAAATTGATGTAAATATAAAAAATAAAACATGAAACTTCTAACTGAAAACATAGTAGAAATAGCTTCATGACCTGGAGTTAGGCAGTTTTTTTCACATGACACCAAAAGGATGATCCATAAAAGGAGAAAAAAGGTCAGATTAGACTTCATGAAAATCACAGTTTTGGGATGCCTGGGTGGCTCAGTCGGTTAACCATCTGCCTTCGGCTCAGGCCATGATCCCAGGGTCCTGGGATGGAGCACTGGGATCCTTGCTCAACAGGGAGCCTGCTTCTTTTTCCCTCTGCCTGCCATTCCCCCTGCTTATGCTCGCTCTCTCTCTCTCTCTCTCTCTCTCTCTGACAAATAAATAAAATCTTTTTTAAAAATCACAATATTTTGTTCTATTCTGTTAAAAGAATGGTAAGAGGAGCTCCAGACAAGAGGAAATATTTGCAATTCCCATACCTGACAAAGGACTTGTATCCAGCATATATAAAGAACTCTCAAAACTCAGTAAGAAAATTAAAAGTCCATTAGAAAATGCCCAAAAGACTTAAACAAGTTCATCAGCAAAGAAGATATATGAATAGAAATAAGCACATAAAAAGATTTTCAACATCATTAGCCATTAGAAAAATACATATTAAAACCATGATGAGCTGCAACTACACATTTATTAGAATGGCTAAAATAAAAAATATTGCAGGTGCCTGGGTGGCTCAGTCATTCAGCAACACATTGTTGGTTTCAACCCAGGTCATGACCTCAGCATCCTGAGATTGAGCCCCTGGCGGAGCTCCAGACATGGAGCCTGCTTAAGATTCTCTCTCACCCTCTCCTTCTGCCCCACCCCTGCTCATGTTCATTCATGGTCTCTCTCTAAAATAATAATAATAATAATAATAATAAAACACACACACACAAAAAATAAATTTTTTAAAAAGAGAGGAAATAATTTTTTAAAAAAGTAAAATAGGGCACCTGGGTAACTGACTGGGTTAAGCCTCTGCCTTCGGCTCAGGTCATGGTCTCAGGGTCTTGGAATCCAGCCCCACATTGGACTCTCTGCTCAGCGGGGAGCCTGCTTCCCTCTCTCTGCCTGCCTCTCTGCCTACTTGTGATCTTTCTCTGTCAAATAAATAAATAAAATCTTTTTAAAAAATAAAATAAAAAATACTGGCAAAACCAACTGCCAGCAAGAATCCAGAGCAACCAGAACTTTTCTATATTGCTCTTCAGCATGGTAAAATGTTCTACAGCCACTTGGGAAAACAGTTGAAAGGGGTTTTTTTCCTCCTAAAGTTAAACATATACTCATCATATGATCCTGCCCTCTCATTCCTGGGTATTTACCTTAGAGAAATATTCACATGAAACCTGTACATGAATGTTCATAGCAGCTTGATTTGTAATAGCCCCAAGGTAGGAATAACCCAAATGTTCTCCAGCAGGTAAAGGGATAAACAAACTGCAGTACTACTTGGCAATAAAAAAGAATGAACTTTTGATGGATCTCAATTTGAATGAATCTCAAAGGCATTATGCTGAAAGAATCAAGCCTCACAGGGTTACGTATTATATGATTCTATTTCAAAAAGGGGTAACAACAGTGATAGAGAACGGATCAGTAGTTGTCAGGGCTTCAGAGTCAGCCCGTGGGGCGGGGAGTATGACAAAGGGATAACACACGGAAAGTGTTTTTTGTTTTTTTTTTTAATAGGCTCATTTGTTTTTATTTTATCCTATTTTATACTTTTAGAGAGGCGGGGGAGGGACAGAGGGAGATCCCCACCACCCATTTCACCCATCCCTTACTTACCTCCCCTCTGCTAACCATCAGCTTGCTCTCTATAGTTAAGGGTCTGTTTTTTTTTTGTTGTTTTTTTTTTTTTTTAGCACAAGGGAGTTTTGGGGGTAAAAGAACTGGTTTTTTTTTTTTTTATTCTGGTTGCGGTGATGTTTACATGAACATACACGAGTGTTAAAATTCACCAAATGGTATGTCAGCAAAGCCAATTTTATTATATGTCAATTTTAAAATAAAAATAAAAAATTCTTACACATCCCACATAATTTTTATGTGGGGTTATATCTATCAGTTTTTGTCTCAGTGGAAGTTAAAAGTGATTAAAAATTTTGTTAATATTAATTTGTCAATTTGTTTAAAAACAATGCTGAAAACCTGTTAAATAAGTAGCATACTTGTAATAAAAAATAAACTTTATATCTCAAAACACGCAAAACACGTAATCTCATTGTTTTACATTTTTGCAAATCTCTATCATGTCTGGCTTAATAGAAGACAGCTGGAGTCAATCTCCCTTCAATCTGTTGTTAATATCATAGGTCAAGTAGCTTCAGGAAACCTCTGTTGTATACTTGAGAGTAATAAATTCAAATACAGTCTCAATATTATTGTGAAAATAGTTTTGACTCTATGGGCCCTGGAAAGGATCTTGGAGATTCCCAGGGGTTGCCAGACTTCCCTTTCATTATCACTGCTTGAGTATGCCAAAATCTAATGCCCTCTTAAGTCATTTTCCTCTTCAGCTCAAGGTCGCTGATCTAACTTTGCCTTCCCTTTTTGTCTCTGGTACTTGGAGATTTCCCTTTCTGAATTCTGAACATGGGTATATATATTTTATTTCCATGTGTCCAGCCATTATGTATCTAAGATGGGATGAAGAATTTCGCACAGCAGTGCCTGCTACCTGATTGTTAGCTTTAGTTTGATCATCATGGAGCTACTGATATTTTCAATTTTGTTCAGTGTCACTTCCTTAAGCCTTTCACAACGTTTCTATCTTTTCAGTTGTGGGGTTTGATCACTTGCTTGCTTCTCATGTGGCTTTGTAATTTATTTTTCTTCTCTATTTTGTTTTGAGATTTAGATAAACTTGTTTTCTTAATCCCCTCCTGTCTGACGTGTCTTCTTTGAACCCATGTATTTCTTGACTATGCCCCCCCCTTTTTAAATATTTTATTTTAAAAATACATATATATATATATATATATATATTTGACAGAAAGAGAAAGAGAGCGAGCACAAGCAGGGGAGTAGCAGACAGGGGGAGAGATAGAAGCAGGCTCCCTCTCCCCATACAGGGCAGGGCTCGATACCAGGACCCTGGGATCATGACTTGAGCCAAAGGCAAATGCTTAACAGACTGAGCAACCCAGGTGCCCCTTGAATGTGATACCTATAATAACTACATATCATTATTATATTTATAATAGCTATATACAATCATGATATCTGTAATACTTCTAATGTTTCCTTGGTAAACCTTCTAATCATGTATACTGTTCACTTGCCTGTTTCTTTTCTTTTTTTTTTTTGCCTGCTTCTTTTTGTTTGTTTAAGATTTTATTTATTTGAGAGAGAGAGAGCACATGCGTGGGGGAACCAGCAGGGGAGAGGGAGAAGCAGACTCCCCGCTGAACAGGGAGTCTAATGCTGGGCTATATCCCAGGACCCTGAGATCATGACCTGAGCTAAAGGCAGACGCTTAATGGACTGAGGCATCCAGGTGCCCCTGTTTGCCTGTTTCTTATGTTCTTGCTCTTTTCCTCACTTCTCCACCAGTTTCTACACAGTCTTCAACGGGTTCCTTTTGGATTACTGTTCCTATTTTGATGGGCTGTCTGTTGAAGATACTGTAAAGCACCCCACATCCTTGACATAGGTTTATTGTACCAAATAGTCTATCTCAAATTATATCAGCTTATTTGTTCTAGGAGAACATTTCTCCTCTATCTTTGTCATTCCTTACCAAGGGCAAAGGTGGTGGGAACAGCTTTCGGCACAGGATGGTGAGGTAATAAAGGCATGTATTGTCCTTAGATAATTTAAAAATAATAATAATAATAAACAACTAAAAGTCAGTCTGCTTTTTATCCCCAAGCATCAGCAATTAAATAGTATCAGTGATAAAATACTCCTCCTCCACCAATGCTCCCCTTGCCCTTCCCCCACCTCTTCCCTGCCCGCGCCCAAGCCCTTGACGACACAATATCTTTATAAAAGAGCCTCCCAGTTTTTGCTGGGTTGCTTGTGTGTTATTTGCAACCAGGGGCAGCCGGCGTGGTTGGGGCGGGGAAACAGGCTCAGCTATAATTCATTCCCCTATTTTCAATCTCACTTTTCATTCCTACCAACCTCCAGATCCTGTCTGGGACTCCACCGGAAAGATAGGCTTCAGCCTCCACTCCAGCTTCCTCATAAAAGTACTGTGGAGTCAGGTTTCTCGTTTTCCTCTAGAACACAGTCTCTTTAATCGGGAATTTTCACATGTTTTGTTCACTGCTATATACCCAGTGTTCAGTATAGTGTCTGGTACACAGTAGTTACCTATCTATCTATCTATCTATCTATTCATCTACCTCTCTAATGAGCCATGATCACACTTTTTTCTATATTGCCCTGTGGTGCATCTCAGCAGATGGTATGATAGGAACATTATGAAAGTTACATGTCCTAGGGCACCTGAGGGGCTCAGTTGGTTAAGCGTCTGCCTTCAGCTCAGGTCATGATCCCAGGGAGTCCCACATCAGGCTCCCTGCTCGGCGGGAAGCCTGCTTCTCCCTCTGCCTCTGTGTGCCGCTTCCCCCTGCTTGTGCTCTCTCTGTCTCTGTCAAATAAATAAATAAAATATTTTTTAAAAAAAGAAAGTTACATGTCCCAAACATGGCAGATTCATCAGATAGCCACGAGAATTCTTGGAACTGTGAGGGCCAAGATTTACTCAGTGGCAAACTATGTGGACAAATGACTGAGGACCAGCTGCCAATCTCCAATATTCTGGCACTATCTAAAAATATCTGGGCTTGGGTGGTAGATGGGGATAGGTCTGAAATAGGATCACTGGGGAAGTGAGGGCTCAGGGACAGAAATTAGACTGAATTATTGAAAACCTAGTTATCTTTATTTCACACAAGTTTGTGGACAGAGATTAATGCTGGGTACCCATATACAGCTTACATAATTAAAACCAGATCTCTGGAATAGATAATATATTCACAGGTGATGGTGGCATTTCATGCTTACTATTCTGCACTCTGCTTTTTTTCATGTAATACGTCTTGCCAGTTACTCCATATGAATATATAAAGAGTTTGGGTTTCTTTAAAGACTTCTTTATTTCTTTGAGAGAGAGCATGCAGGGGCGAGGAGCAGAGGGAAAAAGAAAGAGAAAGTCAAGCAGACTCCCCGCTAAGCGCAGAGCCTGATGCAGGGCTCCATCTCACAACCTTGAACTCCGACCTGAGCAGAAACCAAGAGTCAGACGCTTAACTGACCAGGACACCCAGGCACCCCAAGAGTTTACTTGTTTTATAACAGCTGCGTTTCAGTCCTTTGGATGGAGGTACCATAATTTATTTAACCAGACTTCTGTTGATAGACACTTAGGTTGTCCCCAGTGTTGCAATAAATAACTTTATACATCATTTTGCATGTGTGCAAGTATATCAGCAGGGAAAAGTATATGCAATGGAATTGCCTGGTATGTGAATGTGTAATTTTGATAGATGACTAATGGCTCTACACAGAAGCTGTACCAGTTTAAGGGCTACAAATGATATCCCTCTGTCTTGTCTGTCCACATCCTCACCACTTTATATGACATCTCAACTTGGCCTTCATTTGCATCTCTCCCATTATGACTGGGGCTGAGAATCATTTATGTGTAAGAGCGAATTTTTTTCTTTCTCTGTGAACTGTCAATATTCTTTGCCCGCATTTTATTATTTTTCATGTAGATTCATAGGAGTTCTTAGTATTTCAGAAAAATAAGCCCTGTGTGATATGAGTTGTAACTATTTTTCACAGTTTGTTATCAGTCTTTTGGCATTACTTATGTGGGTTAGACCAATAAATCATACTTCTGTAATGAAATATTTCAAACATACAGATAAGTGCACAGAACACAGTAACAAATACCTATGTACCTTAAATTTTGTTATTTGGGTCATGTTTACAGAAATTGTTTTTCTTTTTAAAGAAATAAAATGTTCCATGGGATTCCTGGGTGGCTCAGTCAGTTGAGCCGCTGCCTTCAGCTCAGGTCACGATCCAAGGGTCCTGGGATCGAGTCCCACATCAGGCTCCTTGCTCAGTGGGGAGCCTGCTTCTCTCTCTGCCTCTGCTTGCCACTCTGCCTGCTTGTGATCTCTCTCTCTGACAAATAAATAAATAAATAAAATTTTTTTTTAAAAAACGAAATAAAATGTTCCAGATACAGATGAGGCCCCCTTTGTACTCCTTTCAGATACCTTCCCCTCTCCCCTCCCCCAAGGTAACCATGATTCTGAAATTAGTTTTTATTCTTCCTGTCAATGTTTCTATACTTCCACTATGCATCCATAAAAACTGTACTGTTTGGTATAATTTTTACATCTACATAAACAACATCAAACTCTACGTATCAACTCCAAACTTGGTCCCCCCCCCCTCAATATTATGTCTGTAGGGTTTATCCAGGTGGTACATATAGATCAAGTTAATTGATTTTCATTTCTATAAAGCATTCAATTGTGTTAAGATACCAACAGTTGTTCATCTCTTCCCTCACTGGTGGAAATTTTACTATAAAAAGCAATATTCTGAATGCAAGAGTTCTCTAGGGTTTATGCCTAGAAGCTCAGTAGCTGGCTGGTACCATGTCCCTCTCAAAATCTGTGAGAGAAAAAAAAAACAAAATGAAAAACCCCCTCCAAAAATATATATTAGTACTCTAAAGGGGTACCAATATATATTCCAACAAGCAGTGTATGAAAATCCCAATTACTCTAACATCCTTGCCAATGCCAACTCGGTATTTTCAGGCTTAAAATTTTCCAATCTGATGAGTATGAGAATGGTTAATTGGTATTGTTTAATTGGCATTTCCTAATTGCTAGTACAACTTAATATTGTCCAGCTGGGTTTCCTCTTCCACAAATTGCCTATTCATCTGTTGCTCATTTTTTCCATGGGCTTGTGCATCCTTCTTACTGCTTTATAAAAGAGATTTTTATATCCTGGATAATAGAAGTACACAGAACATATATGAATGACGCTCAGTCAAAGTTAAAGCCAAAGCCAAGTATCATTATCATAGAATAAACTACTGGAATACAAGAATACTTCTAATTTTTAAAAAAGATTTATTTATTTGAAAGAGAGAGAGAGAGAGAGAACAAGTGAGAGGATGAGCGGGGGAGGGACAGAGTAAGAGAGAGAATTCTGGAGCGGACTCCCCACTGAGTGCAGGGCCTGATGCAGGGCTCCATCCCAGGACCCCAAGATCACGACCTGAGCCAAAGGCAGATATTTAACTGACAGAGCCACCCAGGTGTCCCATACTTCCGCAATGTTATCAGTAAGCATTTTACTATTACAATTTTATTAATGGACTTTTAACACTTGGACATAGTGCAAGAATACGAGTTTCTCAACACTGTCAGCAGCTGGACTCCTTCTATGCTGACTAGAGCGCATATGTTCAGTACTAAATACTCACTTTCAACTGAGATCAATGAAAGAATGAGCTATTTGAGGGAATCCTCATTTTTCTCTAACTTATGTCCATTTATTTGAACTCTTTATAATCTTTATTAAGGATGAACTGAAGATTTACGGTGAATATTGCACAAGGTTTTGGGATTTTTCCATCATGTGAAATTTTGACAATGGAAAAGATGACAGTTTGCTTTTATTCCATCTTCACAAGATATGAGAAATTCTCAAATAAGGCTTTTTCTTAAAAGATTTATAGTCTAAATGGAATTCAGCAGCTAAAAATTAAATATAATCTTAAAAATTATTTTAATATGAACGCTCTGTAGGCAAACAATTCTTATCTTTGTATAATAAAATTATTATATAATCAAATATCTGTTACTGTGCCTTGGACTATTATGTAAAATAACATAGACATCAGTTAGCTCAAAATGCATATGGCTTTCCTAAAATTGTCTAACTAATATGTTCTCTTAATATTGACGTTAAAGACCGACCTAAGTACCTATTTAACTATTTGAAATTTCTTAATTGGTTTTTGACGTAAAATTAACAGCTTGTATGAAATTAACAGAATTTTCTCTTGCAATAATAAATAAAACTTTATTCTTCAAAGAACTGACAGAACTTATATATAAATAGAAAGATGAATTTGTATAGAATTTCTATACAAAGCAAATAAGATTTTGTTGGCTTCGAGTTATATCAAAAATCTTTGTGCTGCATTTTTTGCTTGCTGTGTTCTGTTTAGGAGAACCTGAGGTTATAATATTCTCCTATATTTCCTTTTTTAAAAGATTTTATTTATTTATTGAGAGAGAGAGAGATAGAGGTAGAGCATGAGCGGGGTGGGTTGAGGGGAGGGAAAAACAGGCTCCCCACTGAGCAGGGAGTCCGACTTAGAGCTTGATCCCACGACCCTGGCATCATGATCTGAGCTGAAGGCAGACAGAGCCACCCAGGCACCCCCTCCTATATTTTCTTTTTAAAGTTTAAACATCCTGTTTTCTTTACATACAGGTTTTTATCTGAAAGTTTGGGGTGTGGGGTGTGGGGGGGGGGGTTATGATGACAATTACTGGCTGAATTAAATTTTTCCATGTGGGTTGCCCCAGCAGATCTATTAAATGACCTATATTTACCCACAAATTTGTAATGCTACCCCTTTTGAGTACCAAGTTTCCATATATATGTGGATTTTCTTTTCTGGATTATTTATTCTGCTCCATTGATCTATTTATCTATGTCCTGTACCTTCTTCTCCTTCAGAATTATTCTGGCTGCCTATGGACCTTTGTTTTTTCATATGAATCCTAAATTTTGTTTTTCTAGTTAGATGAAAAAACCTTTGGGGATGTTTATTGATTAACTTTGAATTTTACATTAGTGAGATTTTAAAAATCCATGAACATGCCATATTTCTCCATTTTTAAGATAATATTTACATGTTACAATAAAAATTTTATTTGTTTTAAGATTTTATTTGTTTATGAGAGAGAGAGGAGAGAGAGAGAGAGAGAGAGAGAGAGGACTGGAGAGGGAGAGAGAATCTGAAGCAGATTCCATGCTGATCACAGTGCCCGATGTGGGGCTCAATCTCACAACCATAATGACCTGAGCCAAAACCAAGATTTGGACACTTAACCAACTGAGCTACCCACACATCCCTACAAGGAAAATTTTAACATCTTCCATATACATTTTGCATCTTTTGTTAGATATCCCTTCAAAACCTTATGCATTTTGTTGCTTAAAGTTTTAAAAAAAATTTCTAATAGGTGGTAGCTCGTAGGTAAGCATGCTTAATTTTTGTTTACTGATCTTGTCTCTAGCAACACAGTTGCACTCTCTATTATTAGTTCTGCTAGTCTGTTGCAAACTCTCTTGAATGAGGTGATGTTACTGCCCTGTCCCATACCACTTGGCCCATATTTGGGTTCCTCTACAACTGTGGTAGAAAGTTTTTGTCAAGTTGACTGCTTTCCACTTGAAGGGGATGACCCTAAACTGATGGATGGAAACACAAAATGTGGCGAATACATGCACTGGAACATCATTCAGCTACAGAAGGAATGAAGTATTGATACATGCTAGAACATAGATGAATCTTGAAAACATGCAAAGTGAAAGAAGCAAGACGCAAAATGCCACATTCTGTATGATGCTATGCATAAGAGATGTCCATAATGGGCAAATCCATAGAGCCAGGTTTTAGATTAATGGTTGCATGGAGTTGAGGGGAAAGGGGAATGGAGTGACTGCTAATGGACAGGGTCTCCTTTGGGGATGATAAAAATGTTCTGGGATTAGATAATGCTGATCGTTGTGTAATCCTGTGATTAAACTAAAATCCACCAAAGTGTACACTTTAAAAAGGGGGGGTTATAAGAT
>NW_026740284.1:5046-10583 GCF_022355385.1 Mustela nigripes | reverse complement strand
CGGACCGCCCTGCTCTCCAGGGACCAGGGCCCTTTCTCCCCTCCCCATGTTGCGGCTGCCGGAAAATCACACAGAAATGACGTGGCCCACACGGGGGCACCCCCGCAGTGGAGTGTTCCGGGAGCAGAGTTGAAGGACGGATGGTGGCCAGGCGTGGGCCTCTGTCTTTCGGGAAGATGGGGCGCCCAAGGATGGGGATGATCTCATATTGGGCACGCAGGTTTATCTCACTCCGAGGGTTGTCCGAAGTGCCAGGGAGTTGCATGGTGGCAAGACTCAGGGTTCCCGATATGGAGTCCACGAGGAACAGGACCCCGGAAGCAGAAGGCTAGGGATGTGAGCGAGCGTTCAAGCCTGGGCTTCGTGATGGGCCCGGACCCATGGTAGGGTGCCAGGGACGGGACCCCGCAGGCCGAGGATCCCCAAGCGTTGTCCTCGCCACAGTCCGTCTCACGGAGTGCCTCTTGGCGTGGTGCGTAAGCGGGCACTCACAATGCCCAGCCATGTCCTGTGGGGGGGGGTCGGCCCTGCAGATGTGCGGTGCCCAAGGTGACTTCGCCGGGCGTTTTATGGCCAATTCTCACGAGCATTCTACCCAAATCGACATCGGTTTGGGCAGAACGCTCGTGAGGATTGGACGGCACTGGGCAGCCCTGCGGACCGTCCTGCTCTCCATCGCCCAGGGCCCTTTGTCGCCCCGGCATGTTGAGGCCGCCCGGAAATCAAACGGAAAAGACTCAGCCCGCACGGGGGCCCCGGCACAGTGGAGCGTTCCGGGAGCATATGTGAGGGACAGATGGTGGTCGGTGCGTGTGCCTCTGTCTTTCGGGAAGATGGGGCGCCCAATAATGGGGATGACTTCATTTTGGGCACAGACGTTTATATCACTCTGAGGGTTTTCCGAAGAGCCGGAAGGCGTCGTTGGCGCCTGTGTGGGTGGGACTCAAGCTTCCCGATTTTGAAGCGATGAGGGACAGGACCCCGGAAGCAGAAGGCTGGGGAAGCGAGCGAGCGATCGAGCCCGGGCTTCGTGATGGGCCCGGCCCCATGGTATAGCGCCAGGGATGGAACCCCCGCAAGTTGAGGATCCGCAGGCGTTGGCCTCGCCGCAGTCTGTCTGGCGCAGTGCTTATTGGCAGAGTTTGGGTGCGGCAATCACAAAGCCCGGATAGGCTCCGGGGGGGCGGCCCTGCAGAAATGCGGTGCCCGAGGAGTCTTCGCCGGGCGTTTTCTGGGCAATTCTCACGAGCATTCTACCCAAATCGAAATCGGTTTGGGCAGAACGCTCGTGAGAATTGGACGGCATTCGGCAGCCCTGTGGACCGCCCTGCTCTCCATCGTCCAGGGCCCTTTGTCGCCCCGGCATGTTGCGGCCACCCGGAAATCGCATGGAAATGACACGGCCCACCCGGGGGCTCCGGCGCAGTGGAGCGTTCCGGGAGCAGATTTGAAGGACGGATGGCGGTCGGGCGTGGGCCTCCGTCTTTCGGGAAGATGGGGCGCCCAAGGATGGGGATAACCTCATATGGGGCACGCAGGTTTATCTCACTCCGAGGGCTGTCCGAAGTTTCGGGAGGCGCCGTTTGTGCCTGCGTGTTTGGCAGTTGCGTGGCGGCAAGACTCAGGGTTCCCGATATGGAGGCCACGAGGAACAGGACCCCGGAAGCAGACGGCTAGGGATGCGAGCGAGCGTTCGAGCCGGGGCTTCGTGATGGGCCCGGAACCATGGTATAGTGCCAGGGATGGGACCCCGCAGGCCGAGGATCCCCAAGCGTTGTCCTTGCCACAGTCCGTCTCACGGAGTGCCTCTTGACAGGGTGCGGGAGCGGGCACTCACCATGCCCAGCCAGTCCCCGGGGGGACGGCCCTGCAGAAGTGTGGCACCCAAGGTTACTACGTCGGGCGTTTTCTGGCCAATTCTCACAAGTGGTTTGGGCTGAACGTTCGTGAGAATTGGCCAGCGTTGTGCAGCCCTGCGGACCACACTGCTCTCCAGGGCCCAGGGCCCTTTCTCCCCTTGGCATGTTGCTGCCGCCCGAAAATCGCAGGGAAAAGTCGCGGTCCAGACAGGGGCCCTGGCGCAGTGGAGCGTTCCAGGAGCAGATTTGAGGGACAGATGGCGGCCGTGTGTGCTCCTCAGTCTTTCGGGAAGTTGGGGCGCCAAACAATGGGGATGACTTCATTTTGGGCACACACGTTTATCTCATTCCGAGGGTTTTCCGAAGAGTGGGAAGGCGTCATTGGTGCCTGAGAGGTGGGGCGATGCGTGGCTGTGGGACTCAGGGTTCCCGATATAGAGCCACGAGAGACAAGACCTCTTGGCGGGGTTCGGGAGCTGGTCCTCACAATGCCCAGCCAGGCCCCGGGTGGGCGGTCCTGCAGACGTGCGGCGCCCGAGGAGAATCGCCTGGCGTTTTCCAGCCAATTCTCACGAGCGTTCTGCCCAAACCGATCCTGGTTTGGGCAGAACGCTCGTGAGAATTGGCCGGCGTTGGGCAGCCCTGCGGACCGCCTTGCTCTCCATGTCCCAGGTCCCTTTCTCGCTCCGGCATGTTGCGGCCACTCGGAAATCGCACGGAAGAGACGCGGCCCAGACGGGGGCCCAGGCTCAGTGGAGCATTCCAGGAGCAGAGTTAAAGGACGGTTGGCGGCCCGGCGTGCGCCTACGTCTTTCGGGAAGATGGGGCGCCCAAGGATGGGGATGACCTCATCTTGGGCACGCAGGATTATCTCACTCCAAGGGTTGTCCAAAGCACCGGACGTCGCTGTTGGCACCTGCATGGTTGGGAGATGCGTGGCTGTGGGACTCAGGGTTCCCAATATGGTTGCCACGAGGGACAGGACCCTGAAAGCAGAAGGCTGGAGAAGTGAGCGATCGTTAGAGCCCGGGCTTCATGATGTGCCGGGCCACATGTTATAGCGCCAGGGATGGGACCCCCGCTGGCAGAGGATCAGCATGCGTTGGCCTCGCCGCAGTCCATCTCACGGAGTGCCTCTTGGCATGGTGCGGGAACGGGCACTCACAAAGCCCGGCCAGGCCACGGGGGGGGGGTGCCCCTGCAGATGTGCAGCACCCGAAGAGACTTCGCCGGGCGTTTTGCTGCCAATTCTCACGAGCATTCTGCCCAAAACGGAATCGTTTTGGGCAGAACAGTCGTAAGAATTGGCCGGCGTTTGGCGGCCTGCGGACCGCCCTGCTCTCCATGTCCCAGGACCCTTTGTCGCCCCGGGCATGTGCGGCCGCCCGGGAATCGCACAGAAAATTCGCGGCCCAGCTGGGGGCTCAGGGGCAGTTGAGCGTTCCGGGAGCAGAGATGAAAGACGGGTGGCGGCCGTGCGTCCACCTCTGTCTTTGGGCAAGATGGTGCGCCCAAGGATTTGGATGACCTCATTTTGGGCACGCAGGTTTATCTCACTCTGAAGATTGTCCGAAGCACAGGATGGTGCCGTTCGCACCTGCGTGGCAGGGAGATGCGTGTCTGCATGGCTCAGGGTGCCCGATAAGGAGGCCACGAGGGACAGGACCAAGGAACCGGAAGGCAGGGGAAGCGAGCGATCGTTGGAGGACGGACTTCGTGATGGGCCCTGCCCCATGGTATAGTACCAGGGATGGGACCCCCGCGGGCCGAGGATCAGCAGGCCTTGGCCTCGCTGCAGTCCCTCTTGCGGAGTGCCTCTTGGCGAGAATCGGGAGCGGGCACTCACAATGCCCAGCCAGGCCCTGGGGGGGAGGCCCTGCAGAAGTGCCGCGCCCGAGGAGACTTCGCCGGGCGTTTACCCGCAATTTCTCACGAGCTTTCTGCCCAAACCAGGATCGTTTTGGGCAGAATGATCGTGAGAATTGGCCGGCGTTGGTCACCCTGCAGACCGCCCTGCTCTCCATGGTCCAGGGCCCGTTCTCGCCCAGGGCATGTTGTGACTGTCCGGAAATCGCACGGAAAAGACGCGGCCCACAAAGGGGCACCGGTGCAGTGGAGCGTTCTGCGAGCAGAGTTGAAGGACGGATGGCAGCCGGGCATGTGCCTCTGACTTTGGGGAAGATGGGGCGCCCAAGAATGGAGATGTCCTTATTTTGGGCACGCAGGTTTATCTCACTCCGAGGGTTGTCCCAAGCGCCAGAAGGTTCCATTGGCGCTTGCATGGTTGGGAGATGCGTGGCTGCGGGACTCAGGGTTCCCGATAGAGAGCCACGAGGGACAGGACCCCGGAAGCAGAAGGCTGGGGAAGCGAAGAAGCGTTCGAGCCCTGGCTTCGTGATGGGCCCGGCCCCATTGTTAGCGCCAGGGATGGGACCCCAGCAGGCCGAGGATCCGCAGGCATTTGCCTCACCTCAGTCCGTCACACGGAGTGCCTCTTGGCGGGGTTCGGGAGCGGGAACTCACAGTGCCCGGCCAGGCCCCGGGTGGGCACCCCTGCAGACGTGCTGAGCCCGAGGTGACTTCGCTAGGCGATTTCTGGCCAATTCTCATGAGTGTTCTGCCAAAACCGGTTTCGGATTGGGCAGAAAGCTCATGAGAATTGGCGGGCATTGGGCAGCCCTGCAGCCCGCACTGCTCTCCATGGCCCAGGGCCCTTTGTCGCCCCGGCATGTTGCGGCCGCCCTGAAATAACACGGAAAAGCCGCGGCCCACACAGGGGCCCTGGCTCAGTGAGCGTTCTGGGAGCAGAGTTGAAGGAGGGATGGCGGCCAGGCATTCGCCTCCGTCTTTCGGGAAGATGGGCCGCCAAGGATGGGGATGACCTCATTTTGGGAACGCACGTTTATCTCACTCCGAGGGTTGTCCAAAGAGCCAGAAGGCGTCGTTGAGGAGTGCATGGTTGCGAGATGCGTGGCTGCGGGACTCAGGGTTCCTGATATGTAGGACTGGAGGGAAAGGACCCCGGAAGCAGAAGGCTGGGGAAGCGAGCGAGCGTTCCAGACCGGGCTTCGTGATGGGCCCAGTCCCATGGTATAGCGCCAGGGACGGGACCCCCGCAGGCCGAGGTTCCGCAGGCGTTGTCCTCACCAAAGTCCATCCAACGGAGTGCCTCTTTTCGGGGTTCGGGGGCGGGCACTCACAAAGCCCGGCCCCGGGCCCCGGGGTGCGGCCCTGAAGACGTGCGCCACCCGAGGTGACTTCGCCAGGCGTTTTCCGGCCAATTCTCATGAACGTTCTGCCCAAACCGGGATCGGATTGGGCAGAACACTCGTGAGAATTGGCCTGTGTTTGGCAGCCCTGGGGACCAACCTGCTCTTCAGGGCCCAGGGTCTTTCTTGCCCAGGGCATGTTGCGGCCACCCAGAAATCACACGGAAAATATGCGGCCCTCCCGGGGGCGCTGGAGCAGTGGAGTGTTGCGGGAGCAGAGTTGAAGGATGGATGGCGGCCGTGCGTGCACCTCCGTCTTTCCGGATGATGGGGCGCCCAAGGATGGGGTTGACCTCATTTTGGCACAAATGTTTATCTCACTCCGAGTGTTTTCCGAAGTGCCGGGAGTCGCTGTTGGCGTCTTCGTGGTTGGGAGATGCGTGGCTGCGGGACTCAGGGTTCCCGATAT
>NW_026740284.1:2926-4946 GCF_022355385.1 Mustela nigripes | reverse complement strand
CCTGAAGAAGTGCGGCGCCCTAGGTGACTTTGCAGGGCGTTTTCCGGCCAATTATCACGAGCGTTCTGCCCAAACCGGGATCTGGTTTGGGCAGAACGCTCGTGAGAATTGTCGGGCGTTGGGCAGCCCTGTGGACCGGCCTGCTCTCCAGGGCCCAGGGTCCTTTCTCGCCCAGGGCATGTTGCGGGCACCCAGAAATCTCACGGAAAAGACGCGGCCCACCCGGGGCCGCCGGTGCAGTGGAGCGTTCCGGGACCAGAGTTGAAGGACCGATGGCGGCCGGGTGTGTGCCTCCGACTTTCGGGAAGATGGGGCGCCCAAAGATGGGGAAGACCTCATATTGGGCACGCAGGTTTATCTCACTCAGAGGGTTTTCCGAAGTGCTGGGAGGCACCGTTGGCGCCTTCGTTGTTGGGAGATGCGTTGGTGCAGGACTTCGGGTTTCCGATATGGAGGCCACGAGGAACAGGACCCCGGAACCAGTAGGCTGGGGAAGTGTGCGAGTGTTCGAGCCCGGGCTTCATGATGGGCCCGGACCCAAGGTATAGCGCCAGGGACTGGACCCCGCAGGCCGAGTATCTGCAGGCGTTGTCCTCACCGCAGTCCGTCTCACGGAGTGCCTCTTGGCGGTGTGCAGGAGCTGGCACTCACAATGCCCAGCCAGGCCCCTGGGGGCAGCCCTGCAGACGTGCGGCGCCCGAGGTGTCTTCGCCGGGCGTTTTACGGCCAATTCTCATGAGTGTTCTGCCAAAACCGGGATCATTTTGTGCAGAACACTCGTGAGAATTGGCCGGCGATGTGCAGCCCTGTGGACCGCCCTGCTCTCCAGGGCCCAGGTCCATTTCTCGCCCGGGGCATGTTGCAGCCACCAGGAAATCGCACGGAAAAGACGCGGCCCATGAGGGTGCACCGGCGCAGTGGAGCATTCGGGGAGCTGAGTTGAAGGATGGTTGGCGGCTGGGCGTGTGCCTCCAACTTTTGGGAAGATGGGGCACCCAAGGATAGGGATTAACTCCATTTGGTCACACAGGTTTCTCTCACTCCAAGGGTTGTCCGAAGCGATGGGAGGCGCCGTTGTCACCTGCGTGGTTGGGAGATGAGTGGCTTCCGGACTCAGGGTTCCTGAAATGGAGGCCATGAGGAACAGGACCCTGGAAGCAGAAGGCTGGGGAAGCGAGTGATCGTTCCATCCCGGGCTTCATGATGGGCCCGGACACATGGTATAGTGCCAGGAATGGGACCCCCGTAGGCCGAGGACCCACAGGCATTGTCCTCACCCCAGTTCCTCTCACGGAATGCCTCTTGGCGGGGTGCGGGAGCAGGCACTCACAATGCCAGCCAGGCCCCGGGGTGCGGCCCTGAAGACTTGCGGTGCCCGAGGTGATTTCGTCGGGCATTTTCTGGCCATTTCTCACGAGCGTTCTGCCCAATCCGGGATCGGTTGAAGGACGGTTGGCGGACGGGCGTGCGCCCCCGACTTTCGGGAAGATGGGGCGCCCAAGGATGGGGATGACCTCATTTTGGGCACGCAGGTTTCTCTCATTCCGAGGGTTGTTCGAAGCACCGGGAGGCGCTGTTGGCGCCTGCGTGGTTGGGAGATGAGTGGCTGCGGGACTCAGGGTTCCCGATATGGAGGCCACGAGGAACAGGACCTCGGAATCAGAAGGCTGGGGGAAGTGAGCGAGTGTTCTAGCTTGGGCTTCGTGATGGGACCAGACCCATGGTATAGCGCCTGGGACAGGACCCCCACAGGCCAAGGATCCGCAGGCGTTGTCCTCGCCAGTTCGTTTCACGGAGTGCCTCTTTTCGGGGTTAGGGGGCGGGCACTCACAATGCCCGGCTAGGCCCCGTGGTGCGGCCCTGAAGACGTGCGGCGCCCAAGGTGATTTCGCCGGGTGTTTTCCGGCCAATTCTCATGAGCTTTCTGCCCAAACCGGGATCGGTTTGGGCAGAATGCTCGTGAGAAATGGCCGGCATTGGGCAGCCCTATGGACCGCCCTGCTCTCCAGGGCGCAGGGCC
>NW_026740284.1:0-2826 GCF_022355385.1 Mustela nigripes | reverse complement strand
CGCCTCCGTCTTTCGGGAGGATGGGGCGCCCAAGGATGGGGATGACCTCATTTTGGGCACGAAGTTTTATCTCACTCGGAGGGTTGTCTGAAGTGCCGGGATCGCTATTGCCGCCTTCGTGGTTGGGAGGTGCGTGGCTGTGGGACTCAGGGTTGCCGATATAGAGGCCACGAGGAACAGGACCCCGGAAGCAGAAGGCTGGGGAAGTGTGCGAGTGTTCGAGCCCGGGCTTCGTGATGGGCCCGGACCCATGGTATAGCGCCAGGGACGGGGCCCTGCAGGCCGAGAATCCGCAGGCGTTGTCCTCACCCCAGTCCGTCTCACGGAGTCCCTCTTGGTGGGGTGCTGGAGCGGGCACTCACAATGCCCAGCCAGGCCTCGGGGCATGGCCCTGCAGATGTGCGGCGCCCGAGGTGACTTCGCCAGGTGTTTTCCGGCCAATTCTCACGAGCGTTCTGCCCAAACCGGGATCGCTTTGGGCAGAACGCTCGTGAAAATTGGCTGGCGTTGGGCAGCCCTGCGGACCGCACTGCTCTCCAGGGCCCAGGGCCCTTTCTCGCCCAGGGCATGTTGAGGCTACCCGGAAATCGCACGGAAAAGACGCGGCCAACTCGGGGGTGCCGATGTAATTGAGCGTTCCGGGAGAAGAGTTGAAGGACGGTTGGCGGCCGGGCGTGCACCTCAGACTTTCAGGAAGATGAGTCGCCCAAAGATGGGGATGACCTGCTTTTGGGCACGCAGGTTTCTCTCACTCCGAGGGTTGTCCGAAGTGCCGGGAGGTGCTGTTGGCCCCTGCGTGGTTGGGAGATGAGTGTCTGTGGAACTCAGGGTTCCTAATATGGAGGCCATGAGGAACAGGACCCCAGAAGCAGAAGGCTGGGGAAGCGAGCGTGCGTTCGAGCCCAGGCTTCGTGATGGGCCTGGACCCATTGTACAGTGCCAGGGACAGGTCCCCTGCAGGACAAGAATCCACAGGCATTGTCCTCGCCTCAGTCCTACTCACGTAGTGCCTCTTGGTGGGTGCGGGAGTGGGAACAAACAGTGCCCAGCCAGGCCCTGGGGGCGGCCCTGCAGTCGTGTGGTGCCCGATGTGACTTTACTGGGCATTTTCTGGCCAATTCTCATGAGCGTTCTGCCCAAACCGATCCTGAGAATTGGCCGGCCTTGGGCAGTCCTGCGGATGGCCCTGCTCTCCAGGGCCCAGGGCCCTTTGCGCCCAGGGCATGTTGGGGCCGCCCGGAAATCGCACGGGGTAGACGCGGCCCACCCGGGGACGCCGGCGCAGTGGAGCGTTCCATGAGCAGAGTTGAAGGACGGATGGCAGCCGGGCGTGCGCCTCTGTCTTTCGGGAAGATGGGCGCCCAAGGATGGGGATGACCTCATTTTGGGCACGCAGGTTTCTCTCACTCTGAGGTTTGTCTGAAATGCTGGGAGGCACTGTTCGGGAATACGTGGTTGGGAGTTGCGTGGCTGCGGGACTAAGGGTCCCGATATGGAGGCCCGGGGGAACAAAACCCCAGAAGCAGAAGGCTGGGGAAGCGAGCGAGCGTTCGAGCCCGGGCTTCGTGATGGGCGGGAACCCATGATTTAGTGCCAGGGAAGGGACCGCCCTCCCCAGGCCGAGAATCCGCAGGTGTTGTCCTCGCCACTTCCGTCTCGCGGAGTGCCTCTTGGAGAGTGCGGGCGCGGGCACTACAATGCCCAGCCAGGCCCCGGGGGTGGCCCAGCAGAAGTGAGGCGCCTGAGTTGACTTTGACGGGTGTTTCCGGAAAATTCTCACGAGCGTTCTGATCAAACCAAGATCGGTTTGGGTAGAATGCTCGTGAGAATTGGCCGGCATTGGGCAGCCCTGCGGACCGCCCTGTTCTCCAGGGCCCAGGGCCCTTTCTCGCCCAGGGCATGTTGCGGCCGCCAGGAAATCACTCGGGGT
Source organism: Mustela nigripes (assembly GCF_022355385.1). Taxonomy (NCBI): domain Eukaryota; kingdom Metazoa; phylum Chordata; class Mammalia; order Carnivora; family Mustelidae; genus Mustela; species Mustela nigripes. Next base: position 896 of record NW_026740284.1, on the reverse strand, counting down.
AGACGCAGCCAACCCGGGGGGCGCCGGCACAGTGGAGCGTTCCGGGAGCAGAGTTGAAGGACTGATGGCGGCGGGGCCTGCGCCTTCGACTTTCGGGAAGATGGTGCGCCCAAGGATGGGGATGACCTCATTTTGGGCACGCAGGTTTCTCTCACTCCGAGGGTTGTCCAAAGTGCCGGGAAGCGGCATTGGCGCCTGCGTGGTTTGGAGATGCGTGGCTGTGGGACTCAGGGTTCCCGATATGGTTACCACGAGGAACAGGACCCCGGAAGCAGAATGCTAGGGAAGCGAGGGAGCGTTCGAGCCTGGGCTTCATGATGGGCCCAGACCCATGCTATAGCGCCAGGGATGGCACCCCCACAGGCCAAGGATCCGCAGGCGTTGTTCTCGCCACAGTCCACTCACAGAGTGCCTCTTGGCGGGGTGCGGGAGTGGGCACTCACAATGTCCATCCAGGCCCCGGTGGGGTGGCCCTGCCGATGTGTGGCCCGGAGGTGATTTCGCCGGGCGTTTTCCGTCCAATTCTCACGAGCGTTCTGCCCAAAGAACGTTCTGCCCATGAGAATTGGCCGGCGTTGGGCAGCCCTGCGACCGCCCTGTTCTCCAGGGCCCTTTCTCGCCCAGGGCATGTTGCGGACGCCAGGATCTTGCACGGTGTAGACCTGGCCCACCCAGGGGCGCCGGCGCAGTGGAGCGTTCCGGGAGCAGAGTTGAAGGACGGATGGCGGCGGGTTGTGCGCCTCTGTATTTCAAGAAGATGGGGCGCCCAAGGATGGGGATGACATCATTTTGGGCATGCAGGTTTCTCTCACTCCGAGGGTTGTCCGAAGCACTGGGAGATGCTGTTAGCGCCTGCATGGTTGGGGGATGCGTGGCTGCAGGACTCAGGTTTCCCG
>NW_026740283.1:0-10618 GCF_022355385.1 Mustela nigripes | reverse complement strand
TTTTTTTTTTTTTTTTTTTTTTTTAAATTTGTTCTTTTTTCCCGTAAAATGGGGTCAATTTCAATATATTTAGTAGTTGTGGTAGGAGATCCAATAAAGAGAGAAATTTAATTCATTTATTTAATAAAGTAAAATATTTAGTTCATAAATTTTAAAAAGCCTGGTGTCCCAAACACAATGGGTAAGATTATCCTCAGAGAGGAGAAGGTCACATCTTCTCTGACCCAGAAAGGATGGAAGACAGGATTAGTATAAGTTCTGATCTGCTTGGGTCGGCAGAAAGGAAAGTTCTGGTGCTCTCAAGTGATAAACTCTGTTTTTCAGTAAAATATGGGCCAAGGTCATATATTGAGAGTAAGAAAGGAATAGTGGCCAACAGGGTTTGAAAGTTGAAATGGGTGTTTGGACTAATTGTTGTGGTCCAAAGAGAGAGAGATATAGCTAAGAACACAGAGGCCTTCAACATCTACATGGAGTTGAAAGCTATGTATATTTTTCTTTTAAAAAATAAAACTGACTTTTTCAGAGTAGTTTTAGATTCACAGCAAAATCAAAGGCCCAGAAAGTTCCTATATGCCCTGCTCCCCCAAATTCAGTCTCCACAAAGAACATCCTCCCCAGAGTGGTACTGCCTTTGAAAATAATGACCTTCGCTGACACATCATTATCACCCAAAGTCCAGTTTACCTTAGGGCTCATTCTTCCTGTCCTGCATTCTATGGGTTTTGACAATACATTTATACAATGTAGAAATTATAGTATACAGAATAGGTCCACCACCATAACATTCCCTGTGCTCTGCCTACCCACCCAACCCTCTCCCTTAACCACTAGCAGTTACTGATCTTTTGTTCTCTTCAGTTACGCCTTCTCCAGAATGTCCTATAGTTGGGAGTCATATAGTATGCAGCTTTTTCACATTGGTTCCTTTTACTTAGTAATATACCTTTAAGTTTCCTCCATGTCTTTTCATGGCTTGACAGCTTTTTCTTCTTCATACTAGATAATATTCTGTTGTCTTGATGTATTATGTTTATTTATCTATTCGCCCACTGAAGGACATCTTGGTTGCTTCCAAGTTTGGCAATGATGAATATAGTTTCTAGAAACATTTGTGTGCAGGTTTTTGTATGGACTTAATTTTCCAACTCATTTGGATAAATCACCAAGGAGTGTAATCATTGGATTGTACAGCAAGAGTAAATTTTGTTTTGTAAGACTCTGCCAAACTGTTTACTAAAGTGGCTGTATCATTTTGCATGCCCATCAGCAGTAGATGAGAATTCCTTTGACCTATTCTCACCAGCATTTGGTATTTTTCAGTGTTTTGAATTTGTGTCATTCTAATAGGTGTGTAGTGGTATTTTATTGTTTTAATTTACATTTCTCTAATAACATATGATGTGGAGCACGTTTTCATATGTTTATTTGCTATTTATATATCTTCTTTGGTGAGGTATAGGTTTGGGTTTTTGACCATTTTTTAAATGAAGTTGTTTGTTTTCTTATTAGTGAGTTTAAAGAGTTTAAAAAAATATTTTGGATAACAGTGCTTTATCAGACATGTCTTTTATACATATTTTCTCCCACTCCTTGGCTTGTCTTCTCATTCTATTGACAGCATCTTTTACAGAGCAGATTTTTAATTTTAAATGAAGTCCTGCTTATCAATTGTTTCTTTCATAGATAGTGTCTCTGCTGTGTATCTAAAGTCACCAACCATACCGAAGGTTACCCAGATTTTCTCCTATGTTATCTTCTAGGTTTTGATAGTTTTGTGCTTTACATTTAGGTCTATGCTATGCCTTCAATTAATTTTTGTGACGAGTGTAATTTCTGTGTCTAAATCCTTTCCTTTGTATCCTCCCCTTCTCTTAACCTCCTTCCGTGCCTTCAGACCCAGACCCACCCACCCTTCCTTCATTCCTTCCCTCCTTCCTTCCTTTTTCTTTTCTTTCTTTCTTTCTTCTTCTTCATTCCTTCCCTTTCCTTTCTTTCCCTCCCTCCCTCCCTTTTTTCTTCCTTTCTTTCCTTCTTTCTTTCTTCACCATTGGTTGAAAAGGCAGCCCACTCTATTGTATTGCCTTTTCTACTTTTTTTTTCCTCAAAGATTTTATTTATGACAGAGATCACAAGTAGGCAGAGAGGCAGGCAGAGAGATAGGGAGGAGGAAGCAGGCTCCCTGCTGAGCAGAGAGCCCGATGTGGGGCTTGATCCCAGGATCCCAGGATCATGACCTGAGCCGAAGGCAGAGGCTTTAACCCACTGAGCCATCCAGGCACCTCTGCCTTTCCTACTTTATCAAAGATCATGTGGGTCAATTTCTGGGCTCTCTATTCTATTCCATTGATCTATTTGTCTCTTCTTTCACCAATACCATACTATCTTAATTACAAAGGCTCAAAGTTGGGTAGTAGGTATCCTCCAAATTTTTTCTTTTCCTTAAATATTGTAGTGGGTGTTTTGCCTCTTTATATAAACTTTTGAATTAATTTGCTAGTATCCACAAAATAACTTGCTAGAACTTGATTGGGATTGCATTAAATGTGTAGGTCAAGTTGGAAAGACTGACAGCTTGACTATATTGAGTCTTACTATCCATGAACATGGAGTATCTCCTCATTTATTTAGTATTTTGATTTCTTTCGTCAGAGTTTTATAGTTTTCCTCATCTGGGTTTTATAAATATTTTGTTAGATATAAACTTAAGTATTTCACTTTACCGGGGGGTGCTAATATAAATGGTATTATGTTTTTAATTTCAAATTCCACTTCTTCACTGCTGATATATAAGAAAGCAATTGACTTTTTTATATTAACCTTGTATACTGTGACCTTGCTATAATCATTTATTACTTCTAGGAGGGTTTTTGTTGTTGTTGTTGTTGTTGATTCTTTCAGACATCTGCACAAGAAATCATGTTCTCTTTGAACAAAGAAAGTTTTATTTTCTTCTTTCCCACTCCATATAACTTTTATTTCCTTTTTTCCCCTATTGCATTAGCTAGGACTTCCAGGATGATATTGGGAGGGAGTGGTGGGAGGGGATATCCTTCCCTTTCCTCTGATCTTAGTGGAAAATCTCAGTGTGATGTTAGCTCTAAGTTTTTAGTAAATATTTTTTTAATGAAATTGAGGAAATTCCCCTCCATTCCTAATTTGCTGAGTTTTTAACATGATTGTGTTTGAGATTTTTTCAAATGCTTTTTCTGAATCTATTGATTTGACCATATGACTTTTCTCCTTTAGCCTCTTCATATGATGAATAATTGATTTTCAAATATTGAACTGGCCTTGCCTACCTGGCATTAATCCCATTTGGTTATTGTGTATAATTCTTTCATACAATGTTGAACTTAATTTAGTAATATTTTGTTGAGGATTTTTACACCTATGCTTATGAGACATTATTGGTCTATAGTTTTCCTATAATGTTTTTGTCTTGTTTTGGTATTAAATTAATAATGGGCTCATAATGAATTAGGAAGTACTTCTCCTGCTTCTATCTTCTAGAAGAAATTATAGAGAATTAGTATGATTCCTTCCTTAAATATTTGGTAGAATTCACTAGTCAACCTGTCTGGGCCTGGTGGTTTCTGTTTTGGAAGATTATTAATTATTGATTCAATTTCTTTAATAGATACAGACCTATGCAAATTGTCTGTTTCTTTTTTTGTGGAAGTGTCTTTTCAGGAATCGGTTTCATCTGGATTATTAAATTTATGGGCGTAGACTTATCCATAGTATCCTTTATTATCCTTCTGATGTCCATGAGGTCTCTAGTAATGTCTCTGTTTTCATTTCTGATATTAGTAATTTGGGTCATCTATTTTTGTTTCTTAATTAGCCTCAAGAGGATTATTAATTTTATTGATCTTTTCAAAGAAGAAGCTTTTGGTTTCATTGGTTTTCTCTATTGATTTCCTTTTTCAGTTTCACTGATTTCTGCTCTAATTGTTAATTTTTTTTCTAATAATCACTTTGGATTTAATTTGTTTTCTTTTTCTAATTTCTTAAGATGGAAGCTTAGGTTATTGATTTTAAGTGTTTCTTTCTTTCTTTTTTAAAATTTTTATTTATTTATTTGACACAGAGAGAGAGATCACAAGTAGGCAGAGAGGCAGGCAGACAGAGAGGAGGAAGCAGGCTCCCTGCTGAGCAGAGAGCCCCAGGCGGGGCTTGATCCCAGAACCCTGAGATCATGACCTGAGTTGAAGGCAGAGGCTTTAACCCACTGAGTCACCCAGGCGCCCTGTTTCTTTCTTTCTAATATATGCATTCAATACAATGAATTTCCCTCTAAGCACTGTTTTTGCTGCACCCCAGAAATTTTGATAAGTTCTATTTTTATTAGCATTTCATAATAAGTTCATTATATTTTAAAATTTTCTTGAGATTTCTTCTTTGACTCATGTGTTATTTAGAAATATGTTCTTAAATCTCCAGTATTTTATTTCCAAGGGATCTTTTTACTACTGATTTCTTGTTTAATTCTATTGTGGTCTATGAGCAAACATTATATGACTTCTATTCTTTTAAGTTTGTTAAGGTGCATTTTATAGCCCAGAATGTGGTCTGTTTTGATGAATATTTCGTGTGAGCTTGAGAAGAATGTGTGTTCTGCTGGTTTTGGATCAAGTAGTCTATAGATGTCAGTTATATCTGGCTGTCAGATGGTGCTGATTTTCTGCCTGCTGTAACTCCATTTCTGATAGAGGATTGTTAACCTTTCCAACTGCTGTAGAGCCTGAATAGCCAAAGCAATCTGGAGCAAGAAGAACAAAGCAGAAGGCATCACACTTTCTGATTTCAAACTGTATTACAGAGCTATAGCAACCAAAGAAGTATAGTACTGGTATAAAAACAGACACTTAGGCCAATGGAACAAAAGAGAAGGCCCAGAAATAAACCCATATGTTTACAGTAAATTGATTTTCAACAAGGGGGACAAAAATCACAATGGGGAAAAAATAGTCTCTCTTCCATAAATGTTTTTGGGAAAAGAGGATAGCTACATACAAAAGAAATTGTGCCCTTATCTTATACCATACATTAAAATCAACTCAAAATGCATTAAGACTTAAGCATAAGACTGTAATACTCCTAGAAGAAAACATAGAGAGAAAATGACTTGGCAGTGTTTTCTTGTATAAGACACTAAATGCTTAGGCAACAAAAGCAAAAATAGACATATGGACTATATCAAACTAAAATGCTTCTGCACAGCAAAGGAAATCATTAGCAAAGTGAAAAGATAACGTACAGAATAGAAGAGAATAATTTTTCAAATCATGTATCTGATCAAAGGTTAATATCCAAAGTATATAAGGAACTCACATGACTCAATAGCAACCCCCCCACCAAAACCCCCAAACTGCACTAAAAATAATGATTAAAAAAAGGACAAAAGACCATTTCTCCAAATAGATATTTCTCCAGAGAAGGCGTACAAATGACCTATTGGTATATGAAATGCTGTTCAACATCAGTAATCATCAGGGAAATGGCAAATAAAGCCACAATGAGATAGCACCTCCCAAGTGTTAGGATAACCATTATCAAAAAGTCAAAAGATAAAAAGTATTTAGAAACGTGTGGATCAGAGGTACTCCTTGTACATTGTCAGTGGAAATGTAAATTGGTAAAGCCATTATGGGAAACAGTATGGAGGCTCTTCAAACAATTAAAAATAAAAATAGAACTACCTTAGGATACAGCAGTCCCACTTCTGGGTGTTTACCCAAAAGAATTGGAATCAGGATCTCAAAGAGATATCTGTACTTTCATGTTTATTGAAACAGTATTTATAATAACAAAGACATGGAAGCAACCTAAATGTCTATGGACAATATAATAAAGAAAATGTGGTATATACAGGTAGTGGATATACTTAGCTTTAAAAAAGAAGGATATTCCATTATATGGTAATAAAAAAAATAGAAATGAAGGAAATTCTGCCATTTGCTGCTCCATGGATGAACTTCGAAGACACTATGCTAAAGGAAATAAACCAGACCCAGAAGAACAAAAAATCTATTGTCTTATATCAAAAATCAAAAACAATGGAACTCATAGAGGCAGAGGGTAGAATGGTGGTTACCAAGGGCAAGAAGAATCATGGAGATGTTGGTTAAAGGGCATATAGTTTTACCTACACATAGTGAATAAGCTTTAGAAATCTGTATAGCATAGCATGTATAGTTAACAACATTGTATTGTATGCGTAAAAGTTTATTTTATTTTCTTTTATTTAAATTCAATAAATTAACACATAGTATATTATTAGTTCCAGAGGTAGAGTTCAGTGCTTTATCAGTTGCATATAACACTCAGTGCTCATTACATCATGTGCCCACCTTAATGCCATTCACTCATTTACCCCATTCCCCCACCAATGTCCTCTTCAGCAACTCTCTATTTCCTGTAGTTAATTGTGTATTATTGTTTTGTCTCCCTGTCTGATTTCATCTTATTTTATTTTTCCCTCCCTACCTCTATGATCCTTTGTTTTGGTTCTTAAATGCCAGATATCAGTGAGCTCATAAGATAATTGCCTTTTTCTGATGAATTATTTTTCTTAGTATAATACCCTCTAGTTCCAACCACATCATTGAAAATGCTAAGATTTCATTTTTTTCATGGTTGATTAATATTCCATTGTGCGTGTATGTGTGTGTGTGTGTATCTATATCAATCACATCTTCTTTATCCATTCATCTGTTGATGGACATCTGGGCTCTTTTCATAGTTTGGTTATTGTGGACATTGCTGCTATAAACATTGGTGTGCAGGTGCCCTTCTAGATCACTGCATTTGTGTCTTTCTGGTAAATTCCTAGTAGTGCAATTGCTGGGTCATAGAGTACCTCTATTTTTAGTTTTTTGAGGAAAAAATTCATACTGTCTTCAAGAGTAGCTGCACCAACTTGCATCCCCACCAACAGTGTAAGAGGGTTCCCATTTCTCTGAATCCTCACCAACACCTGTATTTCCTGACTTGTTAATTGTAGTCATTCTGACGGGTGTGAGGTGGTATCTCACTGTGGTTTTGATCTGTATTTCCCTGGTGCCGATTGATGTCGAGCATTTTTTCATGTGTCTGTTGGCCATTTGGATGTGTTCTTTGCAGAAATGTCTGTTCAAGCCTTCTGCCCATTTCTTAATTGGATTATTTGTTCTTCACTTGTTGAGTTTGATAAATTCTTTATAGATTTTGGATACTATCCCTTTATCTGATATGTCATTTGCAAATATCTTCCATTCTGTGGGTTGTCTTTTGGTTTTGTCGACTGTTTCTTTTGCTGTGCAAAAGCTTTTTATCTTGACAAAGTCCCAATTGTTCATCTTTGCCTTTGGAGATGTGTCTAGCAAGAAGTTGCTATGGCGAGGGCCACAAAGATTAGATTCTCTTAGATTCTCTTCTAAGATTTTGATGGATTCCTGTCTCACATTTAGGACTTTCATCCATTTTGAGTCTATTTTTTGTATGGTGTAAGGAAATGTCCAGTTTCATTCCTTTGCATGTGGTTATCCATAAAAGTTTTCTCAAGAGTAGATCTTATGTTAAATGTTCTTATCAAAGAACAGGGAGGGAAGAAACTGACGATGATTACATTTGTGGCATTGTATATGGTGATGGTTTCATAAGTATATACTTATCTTCAAACTCATCAAGATGTAGACATGATATATGTGTGTCTTTTTTTGTATGTCAGTCATACCTCAAGAAAAATAACCACTTAGAAATGAAGGAAAGAAGTAAGGAAGGAAGATAGGAAGGAAGGAAGGGAGGAAGGGAGGAAGAAATTGACTACTTTATGCTACACCCTGAATTAGTCACAGTGGTTGCACAATGATGGTAAAAAGAATAAGAGCTTTCAATTGTCAGGTCCAAGGAAATAGAAGTGTTGGCATATTTTTAAGGACATTTATTGTCATAGCAGATATGAATTAGAAACCACAAACTGTGGCATTCAAGAAATATAACATTCCTTTTTTTAAAATGTTGAATTAAACCCAATTCTGGGGCGCCTGGGTGGCTCAGTGGGTTAAGCCGCTGCCTTCAGCTCAGGTCATGATCTCAGGGTCCTGGGATCGAGTCCCACATTGGGCTCTCTGCTCGGCGGGGGGCCTGCTTCCCTTCCTCTCTCTCTGTGATCTCTTTCCTTCCTCTCTCCTAATGTGATCTCTCTCTGTCAAATAAATAAATAAAATCTTTAAAAAAAAGTAAAAAAAAAAATAAACCCAATTCTGCTTCCATTTTTCCAAATTGCTGGGTGAGACTTAATCTTAGTTTCTATTAGAGCTTTTTTCACAGTGAGATTTGCAATGGAAAATGAGGAGATTGCTTTCGTGTTTGCTTGAAATGGTACTCCTGATATGACCGTGTCATTGTCAAATCCCTGAGACCCCTTTGACCCCCTTTGGCTGCTTGGGCGTTTCTATGTTAGATTTGGGCATGAGATTGTTTGCTGAGACTAAGAGCTCTGTAGCTCAGAGTGGGCCTCATTTAACTGAGAGGCTCTGTCTTGCCTCTTAGGTGCAGTGAGGGAGGGGACCAGAGATATCCACTATCTTGGGTCACATAAAACTCCACCCTACTCCTGGTTTTGGATTCTCCCTGCCAATTGGGTTTCTATTCTTTCCTCCCTGCAAAAACTTCTTTCTCCTCTTCTTCCCGAGCACCTAGAGTAAGTAATTTGCTCAGTAGGCAGGGCTTTCACAAAGTTATCTTTAAGTAACCTCTGCTTCTAACCTTAAGAATTCTCACTGCAAGAGAACACAAGGGCCTGGCTACACTTTTGAAATAGGGAAGGGAAAAACAAGGGATTAGGATCAGCACAGATCACATTCTTACCAAATCCTTTTTAGAAGTAAAAACAAAACACCAGTTAATTTTCAGTAAGTTATCCTTCCATGCTATTCAGGGAAGGAAGCTGGGAAACTGAGGAATATTTCACGTGTTTTGAAAGAAAAATAAACATGTATGGTTTCAGTTCAGGTATGTGCATAGATATATTTTCTTTTTGATAAAAGAGAAAGGAAAAGATAAAGGGAGAACAGTCTAGTTATCATTTTGGTAATTTCCATTTTACATATACATCTCCATAACCTCACATTATTGGATAAAAACACTTTTTGTTTAAAAGACTTTTTTTTTTTTCTTTTTAAAGAAAGACTTCTGGTATTAGACTCCCATGTTATGATTTTCTTATACAGGAGTGGGTAAAATTACCCCCCCATTTCTTCTTTGTTCTCTATTTGATAATGCCATTACTGCCCACACACATATTCTTCCTGCTTGTGCAAGCAAAAATATGATCCTAGAAATATGGAATTTTAATCCCAGGATTTAATAAAGAGCAGTAGCTTCAAGAGAGTTACATCTTTTTTCTGGGAGTAGTGAAATGTCAAAAAAATGTGTTAATCTCTGTTTATTACTTCTTCCATTCTTTATGTAAGAATGGATCAGCAATATTTGACCTCATAAGAAAGGAATAAAATTCATGGGGATAAATAGCACTACCTGCATCACTGAAAGGAAGGGATTAGTGCAGAGTTTATTCTTTTCTCTTTGGAAAACCTAAGGTGAAATCAATAAGTGGTCTGATCAAGGGGAGGATTTCTTAGGCTCCTGGCTGACCTGCCCTTCTGTCCTCCCTCTTGTTGTCCCATCTAATCCCTGTGATTGAGAAACCTCTTGTTTTTTACAAAATTCCCACATTCATTTGGCATCAGATCCTTTGGGTCATCTTTAAAGACTTCTAAACTTTCCATTTTGAAACATGGTGACTTTGATTCTGAGGGAGGCCAAGAGAATGGTTTTTTCATACTGTTTCTTAGCTTTTTCTCAGGAACAGAGAATTAGATTTAATTTTTTGGCAATACTACTTCATAGGAAACATTATATTCATCCACTGGGGTGCACAGAATGCCTAATTATTTTTCTTTGTGATGTTAGCAATTGTTGGTGTTCAAGACCTAGATACATTATTTCATTGTGAGTTGCAAAATGGTTTAGGTAAAATGAGATATTTAGAAAAGTCTCTGAGATGTTTAAAATACTATGCAAATATAAAATTTCATCAATATTTGATTTTCTGAAGAAGAAGGAGGAGGTAGAGGAAGAAGAAGGGGAGGAGGAGGGGAATGGAGAAGAGAAGAAGGAGGAGAAGGAGGAGCAAGGGGAAGGGGAGGTGGGGGAGAGGAAGGAGGAGGAAGAGGAGGAGGAGGGTGAGGAGAAGACCCATATAAATTAAAAATAAAAAGTAAATAGACAAAATTCCTCCTCAAAAATGGTTTGAGTTGAGAATGCTTTCATCAAGGGGACAGCAGCTGAAAGATAATTTGGCTTCTGAATCAAATATAGGTCCATTTACCCTCCTTTCCTCTTCCCAATCACCATTTAAGGAATTTTGGAGACAGGAAGAAACCCACAGTAGGGCTAAAAATGAGAGGGGACATCATCAATAAGAGTTCTGTACCATCACCCCCCACAGAACATTGATTTTAGCAGTTATGGATGAGAGTACCCTGGGGGAGTTGGAGAGTCCAGTGGGGAAGTCCCAGCACACTGTGTGGGGTGGGGGAGATCTGAGAATAGATGCACTGAAGAGGGT
>NW_026740282.1:0-10629 GCF_022355385.1 Mustela nigripes | reverse complement strand
CTGAGGCTTCTCTCTGAGAGGGAGGTCAGGGTGCAGTTTGCTTTCCTCTAACCCTACAAAAACCATCAAAAGCGGTCAAGGCTAGAGAAAAAGAAAAAAAAAAAAACTGAACAAACATAAAAACCTCCAGAGAACAAAACCTGAAAAAAACCCGTTTCTTCAAAGCCCACCCTCTTGGGGGGGTGGGAGGACTTAACTCAGGGAACATCATTGACTGAAAATCCACGTGGAAGGCCCCTCCCCCAGGAAACCAACCAGGAAAGAAAAAGTTTAAAAAAAAATAGGAAAAGAAAAAGACTACAAGAGAACAACCACCACTACTTCATAGGACAACTTTTATTTTTAACTTGTTCCCACTATTCTGGCTCATATTTTTATATAGATAATTTTTTAACCTATTTACCATCACAGTGAGATGTCCAGTACATCAAATTCCATAATAATCTTCTAACCTGAACTTTTTGATGCATACACCTGTGTTTTTCTTTTACATTTCTATATTTTTAATTTTTTTCTAAATTTTAGTATAGTTTATTTCTTTTTTATTTTTATTTTCTAATATTCATAGAGAGTTAAACTTCAAGGTAATCCACTTCCACCAATCAATACTACCCCTATAGGTAAACCAATTTTTAATCCCCCTTTATCTTAAGAAAGTTGAGTCCTTTAACAACGATATCAAGATACATCCAGGAAAAATCAAAGCAAACTTCCTCACCCACACTAAGAATTTATAACCGCTCTCCCATCTTTTTCTTCTGCCACTGTTTCCATGTTTTTGTGTTTGTCCTGATAATATATAAATCTTATACTTGGAGTTCTTTTTGATGAGGTTCTTCCTTTATTTGCATATATATACTTTTTCTCTTGTCATATACTTTTATCAGTCTTATTGTTTGTCTGTTTTTGTTTGTATACTTCATCAATCTTACCTTGGGGCCCATTTGGGCTGAACCGTCTCTTTTATCTTCCTTTTTTTCCCCCCTGTCTCTCTCTCTTTTTCTTTTCTTTTTCTTTTCTTTTTTCTCTCATTTGGGTGGGGAAACCTGATTGCTAAGAAATGTTCCAGGGTTCACCTTGACTGCACCATGGTCAATACATCCAGCTACATCCGTTCAGTCATCTCTCAACAAAATGACTAGGAGGAGGAATGCCCAACAGAAGAAAAATACAGACGATGGGCCTTCTGCAACAGAGCTAATGGCTATCAACATAGAAATTATGTCGGAAAGAGAATTCAGGCTAACAATTATACAGGCAATAGCTAGGTTGGAGAAAGCCATGGATGACCAAACGAAATTGATTAGGGCAGAACTGAAAGCCACCAGAGATGATGTTCACAATGTTAGGGCAGAGCTGAAAGCTACCAGGGATGAGGTTCACAATACTCTCAATGAGTTCCAATCTAATCTAAATCCTCTCCAAGCTAGGGAAACTGAGACAGAAGATAGAATTAGTGATCTGGAGGACAAACAGACAGAGAGAAAGGATCAGGAGGAAGCCTGGAACAAACAGCTTAGAAGCCCCGAACACAGAGTCAGGGAAGTAAATGATGCCATGAAACGTTCCAACGTCAGAATTATTGGAATCCCTGAAGGGGAGGAGAAAGAAAGAAGTCTAGAAGATATAGTGGAACAAGTTCTTCATGAAAAATTTTCCCAATCTCGCGAATGGAACCAGCGTTCTTGTACTAGAGGCTGAACGGTCTCCACCCAAGATTACAGATTCCAAAAAAAACATCAAGACACCTGATAGTCAAATTGAGGAATCATAATTGTAGATACAATCTCTAGAAAGCCGCTAGGACAAAGAGGATCCTTACTTACAGAGGAAAGCCCATCAGAATATCAGACCTGTCCACAGAGACCTGGCAAGCCACAAAGGGCTGGCAAGATATATTCAGGGCACTAAATGAGTGCTTTATCCAGCAAGACTGACATTCAAAATGGATGGAGAGATAAAGAGTTTTCAAGACCTGCAAGGCTTAAAAGACTATGCAACCACCAAGCCAACACTGCAGGAAATATTAAGGGGGGGTCTATAAAAGAGGATAAATCCTAAGAATAGCATTGAACAGAAATATAGAGACAATCTACAGAAAGAAAGATTTCAAAGGTAACATGATGTCAATAAAAACGTATCTATCAATAATCACACTCAATGTGAATGGCCTAAATGCGCCCATAAAATGAAATGATAAAATGACAGGACCCATCCATATGTTGTCTACAAGAGACCTATTTTGAACCTAAAGATACACCCAGACTGAAAGTGAAGGGATGGAGAAGCATCTTTCATGCCAATGGACCTCAAAAGAAGGCTGGGGTAGTGATTCTCATATCAGATAAATTAGATTTTAAACTAAAGACTGTAGTCAGAGATACAGAAGGACACTACATCATTCTTAAAGGGACTATCCACCAAGATGATCTAACAATTGTAAATATCTATGCCCCCAATATGGGAGCAGCCAATTACATAAAAAAACTGTTAATCAAGATAAAGAGTCATATTGATATGAATACACTAATAGTAGGACATCTTAACACGCCTCTCTCAGAAATAGATCGTCGAAGCATAAAATCAATAAAGAAACAAGAGCATGGAATGACACATTGGACCAGATGGACCTCATAGATATATACAGAACATTCCACCCTAAAACAACAGAATACTCATTTTTCTCAAGTGTACATGGAACCTTCTCAATAATAGACCACATACTGGGTCACAAATCAGGACTCAACAAATACCAAAAGACTGAGATTATTCCCTGCATATTCTCAGATCACAATGCTTTGAAACTGGAGCTCAATCACGAGGAAAAGTTCAGAAGGAACTCAAACATCTGGAAGCTAAAGACAACCTTCTTTAAGAATGCTTGGATCAAGATCAAAGAAGAACTTAATTCATGGAAACCAATAAGAATGAAGATGCTTCGGTCCAAAAACCTATGGGATACAGCAAAGGCGGTCCTAAGGGGGAAATACATCCCATCCAAGCCTCCCTCAAAAAAATAGAAAAATCCAGAATACACCAGCTGTCTCTACACCTTAAAGAACTGGAGAATCAATAACAAATCAAACCAACTCCACATATAAGAAGGGAAATAATCAAGAGTAGAGCTGAGATCAATGAGGTAGAAACCAGAGATACAATAGAATGTATCAATGAAACTAGATGCTGGTTTTTTGAAAGAATCAATAAGATCGATAAACCATTGGCCACACTAATACAAAAGAAAAGAGAAAAAGCCCAAATTCATAAAATTATGAATGAAAAGGGAGAGATCACAAATAACACCAAGGAAGTAGAAACAATCATCAGAAGTTATGATCAACAGTTATATGCCAATAAGCTAAGCAACCTAGATGAAATGGATGCATTCCTGGAAAACTATAAACTCCCAAAATTGATCCAGGAAGAAATTGACAACCTGAATATACCGATATCTAGTAAGATTGACGCAGTGATCAAAAACGTCCCAAAAAACAAGAGCCCAGGACGTGATGGATTCCCTGGGAAATTCTACCAAACTTTCAAAGAAGAAATAACACCTATTCTCCTGAAGCTGTTTCAAAAAAAATTGAAGCAGAAGGAAAACTTCCAGACTCTTTCTATGAAGCCAGCATTACCCTGATCCCCAAACCAGGCAAAGACCCTACCAAAAAGGAGAATTTCAGACCAATATCACTGATGAATATGGATGCTAAGATTTTCAACAAGATCCTAGCAAACAGGATCCAACAGCACATTAAAAAGATTATCCACCATGACCAGGTGGGATTCATCCCTGGGCTACAAGGATGGTTCAACATTCACAAATCAATCAATGTGATAGAACAAATGAATAAGAGAAGAGAGAAGAACCACATGGTCCTCTTAATTGATGCAGAAAAAGCATTTGACAAAATCCAGCATCCGTTCCTGATTAAAACGCTTCAAAAGATAGGGATAGAGGGAACATTCCTGAACGTCATCAAATCTATCTATGAAAGACCCACAGCAAATATCATCCTCAATGGGAAAAAGCTTGCAACCTTCCCGCTGAGATCAGGAACACGACAAGGATGCCCACTCTCACCACTCTTGTTCAACATAGTATTAGATGTCCTAGCAATAGCAATCAGACAACAAAGAGAAAGAAAAGGTATCCAAATTGGCAATGAAGAAGTCAAACTCTCTCTCTTTGAAGATGACATGATTCTTTATATGGAAAACCCAAAAGACTCTGGCCCCAAAATACTAGAACTCATACAGCAATTCAGCAACGTGGCAGGATACAAAGTCAATGTGCAGAAATCAGTGGCTTTCTTATACACTAAGAATGAAAATACACAAAGGGAAATTAGAGAATCTATTCCATTTACTATAGCACCAAGAACCATAAGATACCTGGGAATAAACCTAACCAAAGAGGTAAAGGATCTGTACCCTATTTTTGCCTATCCTTTACATTACAGATAATGAAAATTCTCTGTTTACCTCTTCCCAGACCCACATGGCTCTTTCTTCCTCAGTGGGGCCCCACTATCATGAATTCAGTAGTTTTTTCCTTCAAATTTTTATTTAAATTCTAGTTAGTTAGCACATAGTGTAATATTGGAGTTTCAGGAATAGAAATTAGTGATTCATGACTTACATATAATGCCCAGTGCTAATCATCCCAAGTGACCTCCTTAATACACCTCACTCATTTAGCGCATCCCCCATCCACCTAGATCCATCAACCCTCATTTTCTTCTCTATCCTTAAGAGTCTCTTATGGTTTGTATCCCTCTCTCTCTTTTGTCTTCCTTCCCACATGTTCATCTTGTTTCTTAAGTTCCACATGTTCATCTAAGTTCATCTCTAAGTTCCACATATGAGTGAAATTATGTGGTATTTGTCTCTCCAACTGACTTATTTCACATGGCATAATACACTGTATCTCCATCCACATCTTGCAAATGGCAACATTTAATTCTTTTTGGTGGCTGAATAATATTCCATTGTATATACCGCCTCTTCTTTTTCCATTCGTCAGTCAGTAGACATATGGGCTGTTTCCAGAGTTTGGCTATTATTCCATAATTTGGCTATTGTTCCATAATAATGTCTATTGTTGATAGTGCTGCTGTAAATATTGTGGTGCATGTATCCCTTTGAATCTTTATTTTTGTATCCTCTGGGTAAATACCTTAGTACTGCAATTGCTAGGTCATAGGCTAGTTCTGTTTTTTAACTTGTTGAGGAATCTCCATCCTGTTTTCCATAGTCTCTGCACCACTTTGCATCCCCAACAATAGTGGAAGACGGTTCCTCTTTCCCAGCATCTAGCCAATATCTGTTTTTCCTTTTGTTCATTTTAGCCATTTGGACAGGTATGAGGTGGTATCTCAGTGTGATTTTTAATTTTTTTATTTAAATTCAATTTAGGTAACATATAGTGTATTATTAGTTTCAGGGATAGAATTTAGTGATCCATCAGTTGTATATTACAGCCAGTGCTCATTACATCAAGTACCCTCCTTAATGAGCATCCCCCAGTTACCTCATCCCCCCACACACCTCCCCTCCAGTAACCCTCAGTTTGTTTACTAGAGTTAAGAGTCTCTAATGTTTGGCTCCCTCTCAATTTTCATCTTATTTTCTTTTCCCTTCCCTTCCTATATGTTCATTTGTTTAGTTTCTTAAATTACATATATAACTGAAATCATGTGGTATTTGTCTTTCTCTGTCTGACTTATTTTGCATGGCATAATACACTCTAGCTCCATCCACGTTGTCACAGATGGCAGCATTTCACTCTTTTTGATGTCTGAGTGATGTTCAATCATGTATGTGTGTGTATGTACACGCGCGCGTGTGTGTGTCTTTTAGTTTTGTTGATTGTTTCCTTTGCTATGCAAAGCTTTTTATCTTTATGAGGTCCCAACAGTTCATTTTTGCTTTTTTTTTTTCCCCTTGCCATTGGAAACATGTCTAGCAAGAAGTTGCTCTGGCAGAAGTCAAAGCCGTTGTTGCCTACTTTCTCTTCTAGGATTTTGATGGTGTCATGTCTTACATTTAGGTCTTTCATCTCTTTTAAAAAAGATTTTATTAATTTATTTGTCAGAGAAAGAGAGACAGAATGAGCACAAGCAAAGGGAGTGGCAGCTAGGGGGAGAAGCAGTCTCCCCACTAAGCAAGGAGCCACACATGGGGCTGGATCCCAGACCCTAGGATCATGACCTGAGTCAAAGGCAAATGCTTAACTAACTGAGCCACCTAGGCACCCATGTTTTGAGTTTATTATTGTGATTTTTATATTCATATATAAATATGAAAATAAATAAATATATATTGTATAAAATATTTTTATATTTGTATGGCATAAGAAACTGTTCCAAGTTCACTTTTCTGCATGTTGCTGCCAGTTTTCTGAATGCTCTTTGTGGAAGAGACTGTCTTTTTTCCACGGGATGTTCTTCCTGCTTTGTCAGAGATTCGTTCACCATAGAGTTGTGGTCTAATTTCTGGATTTTCTATTCTCCTCAAGTGATCAATGTGTGTGTGTGTCTTTGTGCTAGTACCATACTGTCTTGATGACTACAGCTTAGTAATATAGCTTGAAGTCCAGAATCATGATGCGTCCAGTTTTCCTCTTCTTTTTTAGCATTTCTTTAGCTATTTGAGTTCTTTTCTGGTTTCATACAAATTTTAAGGATTGTTTGTTCTATCTCTGTGAAAAATGCTGCTGTTATTTTGATAGGGATTGCATTAAACCTGTAGATTGCTTGGGGGTAATATAGACATTTTGGCAATGGTTTTTTCTTACAATCCATGAGCATGGAATATTTTCCCTTTTTTTTTTGTCTGCATGAAACATTTTTATTTATTTGTCTGTCAAATACAGTAACTGATGACTTAAGGTAAGAAACCGAGGGTTGAGTGAAGGAGGCACGCGGCCTTACAGGAGAGCCTGTGGGGCCCAGCGGTGCACCGAGAGAGCACTGGCAAGGCCTTAGTATGCCTTCTCCAGGAAGGCCTTGCAGCACCTCACACACTGCTGTTAGACAATCTTGAAGTCGGAATAATAGGGGCCTTTAACAATGGAGTTGGTTTTGTGGATCATAGCTCCCAAGTAGCTCAATTTTAGCTTTGCAGTTTTTAATTTGATTACTATTTGTATTCAAGTCTCTCAGATTGATTTCATCCATACACAGTATATAACTGAATGTGGCAAAGTCTTCCTTGGTAAACTGCCAGGCAGTGTGACTCATGGGGATGCCATGCTTCTTCATGCAACTCTGCTCTCGGTAATCAGGAGGGTTTCCTATTTTATACGTGCATATCTCTGCACTGTTTATCCTCCAATGATCTGAAAGCTTTTGGTCAGTTACAAGTTTTCTGAACACTGCTTCTGCAATGGGTTGATAGACAGATGTTACCCAGACACACGAACAGCAGCGACTTGGGCACTGGTTCGGCCATCTTCCTGCGCGCCTTATTATTATTTTTTTTAATGTCCTTTTCAATTTCTTTCATGTATATTCTATAGTTTTCAGAGTACAGATGTTTGACCTCTTTGGTTAGATTTATTCCTAAGTATCTTATCGTTTTTGGTGCAATTGTAAGTGGAATAGATTTCTTTTTCTTCTGATTCATTATTATTGTATAGAAATGCAAAAGATTTCTATACATTGATTTTAAATCTTGCAACTTTGCTGAATTCATATATTAGTTCTACGTATTTTTTTGTAGAATCCTTTGAGTTTTCTACATAGAGTATCATGTCCTCTGCAAATATTGAAAGCCTGAATTCTTCCTTGCCATTTTGGGTGCCTTTTTAATTCTTTTTGCTGTCTAATCACTGAGGCTAAGACTTTCAGTATTATATTAAATAGGAATCGTGGGACTGGACATCCCTGTCTTTTCCTGACCATAGAGAAGAAGCTCTCAGTTTTTTCTTAATGAGGATGGTATTAGCAGTTGCTGTTATGTATATGGTTTTTATGATGTTGAAATAAGTTCCATTTAACCCTACTTTGTAGAGGGTTTATCAAGAAGGGTACTGCATTTTGTCAAATACTTTTTCTCTAACTATTGAGATGATTATATGGTACTAATTCTTTCTTTTTTTTTTAATATGGTGCATCATGTTGATTGATTTGCAAATATTGAACTAACTCTGTAGCTCAGGAATAAATACCCCTTGATTGTGAATATTTCTTTTACTGTACTGTTAGATTTGCTTAGCTAGTATTTTGTTGAGAATTTTTGTATCCATGTTCATCAGGGATATTGGCCTGCAATTCTCCTTTCAGTGGGGCCTTGTCTGGTTTTAGGATCAAGGTAACACTAGCCTCAAAGAAGGATTTTGGAAGTTTGCCTTCCATTTCTATTTTTTGGAACAGTTTGAGAAGAGTAGTTATTAAGTCTTCTGTAAATTTTTGGTAGAATTCCCCTGGGAAGCCATGTGGCCCTGGACTTTTGTTTGTTGGGAGACTTTTGATTATTGATTCAATTTCTTTGGTGGTTATGGATTTATTCAAATTTTCTATTTCCTCCTGTTTCAGTTTTGGTAGTTTGTATGTTTCTAGGAATCTATGCATTTCTTCCAGATGGCCCAGTTTGTTGGCATGTAATTTTTCATAGTGTTCTCATGATTGTTTGTATTTCTGTGGTGTTGGTTTTGATCTCTCCTCTTTCTTTTTTATTTTATTTATTTCAGCCCTTTCTCTTTTATTTTTGATAAGTCTGGCTAGGTGTTTATCAATTTTATTAATTCTTTCAAAAAAACATCCCTTAGTTTCATTAATCTGTTCTACTGGTTTTTTGTTTGTTTGTTTGTTTGTTTTGTTTTGTTTTGTTACTATAACATTTATTTCTGTTCTAAACCTTATTATTTCCCTCTTCTGGTGCCTCTAGGTTTCATTTGCTGTTCTTTTTCTGGTTCCTTTACGTGTAAGGTTAGGTTGTATATTTGATGCTTTTCTTACTTCTTGAGGTAGGCCTATATTGCAATATACTTCATTTTCATTTGCTTCTTTGTACTTTTATTTTTTTTTCTTTAATTTCCTGGCTGACCCATTCATTTTTCAGTAGGATATTCTTTAACCTCCATGTATTCATTTCCTTTCACTTTTTTTCTTGTGGTTAACTTCATGCTTCCAACATTGTGGTCTGAAAATATGCATGATATAATCTCAATATTTTTGTTTGTTGAGGCCTGATTCATGACCCACTATGAGATCTAATCTGGAGAATGCCCTATGGGCAGTATTTTGGTGCTTTACAATGAAATGTTTTGAAGAGAACTATTAAGTCCATCTCGTCCCATGTGTCATTCAAAGCTATTGTTTTCTTTGTTGATTTTCTGTTTAGATGATCTGTTCATTTCTGTAAATCGGGTGTTAAAGTCTTCTACTATTTTTTTTAAAGATTTTATTTATTTATCAGAGAGAGAGGGGGGGAGAGAGTGAGCAC
The DNA here is from genome assembly GCF_022355385.1 of Mustela nigripes. NCBI lineage: Eukaryota > Metazoa > Chordata > Mammalia > Carnivora > Mustelidae > Mustela > Mustela nigripes. Next base: position 1,179 of record NW_026740282.1, on the reverse strand, counting down.
AGGCAGACAGAATGGCAGGCAGAGGCAGAGGGAGAAGCAGGCTCCCTGCTGAGCAAGGAGCCCGATGTGGGACTCGATCCCAGGACGCTGGGATCATGACCTGAGCCGAAGGCAGCTGCTTAACCAACTGAGCCACCCAGGCGTCCCTAAAGTGTTCTACTATTATTGTATTATTATCCATGAGTTTCTTTTTGTTTGCTATTAATCATTTTATATATGTGGATGCTCCTAATTTGAGGATGTAAATATTTATAATTGTTATATCTTTATGAGGGATAGACCCCTTAATTATGATACAGTGACCTTCTTAATCTCTTGTTACAAACTTTGGTTTAAAATCTTGTTTGTCGGATAGAAGTATGGATACTCTGCCTTTCTTGTGATGTCCATTAGCATGATATATTGTTCTCCATTCCCTCACTTTCAGTCTGCAGAAGTCTTTAGGTCTAAAATGAGTCTCTTGTAAGCAGCATTTTAGATAGGTCTTGCTTTTTTATCCATGCTGGCATCCTATGTGTTTTGTTTGGAGCACTTAGACCATTTACATTCAGAATGATTATTGAAAGATATTAATTTTGTTCTATTGTGTTACCTGTAGAGTTATTTTTTATGGTGATATTCTCTGTTCCTTTCCTGTTCCTGTTTTCATTGCTTTTGGTCTTTCATTCCCACTGGAAGAGTCCCCATTAATATTTCTTCCAGGGCAGATTTAATGGTCATGATATCCTTTAGTTTTTGTTTGGGAATCTCTTTATCTCTTTTATTCCGGCAGTAAGGGCCTCCATTTTTTATTGCACCATATTAATAGCTTTTTTTATTTCAACTTGGTTAGGTTTTAGTTCTTTTATTTCTCCAGAAAGGACTTTAATATCTCTGGAGAGGGTTTCTCTAATATCTTCTATGCCTTTTTTGAGCCTGGCTAGAACCTTGAGAATCGTCATTCTGAACGCTAAGGAAATGTTGAAAAACAAAAATAAAACTGGGGGGCATCATGTTACCTGATTTCAAGCTTTATTACAAAGCTGTGGTCACCAAGACAACATGTACTGGCATAAAAACAGACACATAGACCAGTGGAACAGAGTACAGAGCCCGGATATGGACCCTCAACTCTATGGTTAATTAATCTTTAACAAAAGAGGAAAAAATATACAGTGGGAAAAAGACAGTCTCTTCAAT
>NW_026740281.1:2758-10631 GCF_022355385.1 Mustela nigripes | reverse complement strand
GTAAAGTTGAAGAGAAAAGGGTCCCAATGAACGCGAATGGACAGGAAGATCAGATAAAAATCCTCAACTTGATCAACCAACCAACTGACCAACCATTGTAAAATTTGATATGATAATCCTCCAATAATTAGCGTTATGGATATTTGGAAAATAAAACAGTGGGAAAACAATGAACCATGCAAACAGCAATGAAGGAAATGCTGCTCTGACTATAGTGATATCAGTCCAAAAGCATTATAGATACAAAGAAAGTTGGTACAAAATGAAAAAAGCTGTAGTTTACCCAGGAAAGTAAAACTGTGGATCTTAGTTACATAGACGTCAAACCTATAAAGGAGTGTTTGACAAGACTGCAAGTAGAGGAGCACCTGGGTGGCTCAGTCAGGTAAGCATCTGCCTTCAGCTCAGGTCATGATCCCAGGGACTTTTGATGGAGCCGCACATCCAGCTCCCCATGCACTGGGAGTCGGCTTCTCCTTCTCATTCTCCCCTTCTCCCCACTCATGCTTTCTCTCCTAAATAAAACAGCCTTTAAAAAAATACTCCAAGAAAAATAAAATCTTCCCTGAGGCAAATTTTCACAGCCCTCACTCAACAGCTGATAAAAAGCAGACCCCAAATCAGTAAGGATGCAGAAGATTTAGATGTTAAACCATCTGAATGTAGAAATAGATACATAATGATACAAGTACATATCATATAGAAGTATATACAAAACAAGTATATGAAATGTATGTATGGTAATTATACACTTAGATATATGTCCAACGAGCATCCTGACACAGGATGTTAGGTGGATGATTTCAACCCCTGCAGCCTTCTCTTACATCCACGCAGAAACGTCTACTTCACCAAGACTTCTTCTGCTAGTAAAGAGATGGCAATTAGTACTCGAAGGTAATATTGGTTCCTTACCAGACTGATGGAAATGATTTTATCCATCTACTGTGTCTAAATCCCCTTTCATTGAAAACATGATCTAAAGAGACATGCAGTAAATTCATAATGCCTGTGTAGCTTTGTCTAGCTTTGCATTTTGACCCTGTCACCTCTGTGTCCCGAAACACTTTATTGGCAAGGTTGAAAAGAAAGTCTCACATTCAAGATCATAGTGCTAGATGATGTCTTGATTCAGTGGACTTTCATATACCCTGACCTGACTGGAAATTCTTCTAAAAGGAAGAAGGAAAAAAAATTAAAATAGTGTAATGGGTGTCAGTGATTTATGTAGTAGGAATATTTGGGTGGGTAAACAAAGTTATCTGTTACTTTACATTTGTACGTCTGTAGTCTGTATTTTTTTTAAAGATTTTATTTATTTATTAGACAGACAGAGATCACAAGTAGTCAGAGATGCAGGCAGAGAGAGAGAGAGAGAAAGAGAGGAGGTATCAGGCTACCCACTGAGCAGAGAACCTGATGTGGGACTTGATCCCAAGACTCTGGGATCATGACCTGAGCCAAAGGCAAATGCTTTAAACCACTAAGCCACCCAGGCGCCCCTGTAGCATTTCTGAAGGGAGTGGAGCAAGCACTACACATTACATAATAACATTGTTAAATTTGGCTTCATTCATCACTCACACAGAAAGGAGAAGGAATCAGTTTCTTTGTGTCTGAGGCGCTGTCACAAAGGTCTGTCTCAGTGTAGAGAACAGGCTCCCTGGGACCAGAACTGCCTCAGAGCTGACCCCTTCCCCTGCTTAGAGCTTTGCAGAGATTCCCAGAGTATCCAGCAGAGGGCGACCGCGCACCTCCAGCTGGCAGGGGGCTGTTTGTGCATGGGCACAGCAGCCTCATGGGGCCAAATGCGCACCATGGCATCATCTGAGGCTGGGTTCTTCAGAGCCCAAAGGGATTCTGCCACCAGCTTAGGACCCAGTACCCCTCAGAGGGCCAGAGCTGTGTTTGCAGCAGTTGGTGACTCCTGTGGTGCGATGCAGAAGCGGCCTTGTTGGCTGAGAGCTGAGGAGGGGGCTCTAGGCTGCTTCCTGAGACCTGCTGGTAGGTGAGCCACCACGTTGTTGCATTTTTGGTATTGTTCCCATGGTTTGCTCCTCGTTTTCCTCGAGGGTAGTTGAATAAGACCTATTTTACTTAGGGCCTAGTCTGTGGATGGAGGGATTCTGTGATGCTATAACTGAGATGCCATGGTTGGTTTCTTACAGAAGCAGACCTGTTTCTGGGGAGAAATCCCGATTCAAATTAAGAGGAAGAGGAGCAGCCTGTAGTTGGGAGCTGAAAACACAACCTGCTGACTCTCAGGGTGTCTTAGAAGAATGCAATTGGGGCCTACTTGCAGATTACTGCTGGATTCAGAATCCCAGGTAAAAACAAACTGCTGTACAGTTTGTAACCTTCAAGGTTAGAAGTATCAGCAAATGTTGGGTTTGTTGAGAAGGAAGGAAAACTGAATGCAGGCCAAAGAAGCAGTGACTGATCCTTTGGCACATTGGGGAACTTCGGATACGTTCACTCTTGTCAGAGACAGGGGGCAATTTGAAAGAAGAACAAGAAGTGCATTGGAGGCATCTCGTAGTTCAAATTTTTATGGCTTTTCATGGGGGAGTCCTGTTGGAGGATGTACGGGGCTGGAGAGAGATGAGACTAGAGCTCTGCTAGCTGGAATAGTGGGGCACCCATGTGCAAGATCAAGTCCATGTCCTCCTGTTGGTTCCCCATTTATTTGGAGTGGTAGTGTGTCAGAACACCCCCTACCAAAACCTTTTCCCTCTGCTGTGACGTTCCCCTTATGACTTTGTCCCGTCTGATCATGATTTGCATTGATAAACGAAATAAGTCAGTCAGAGAAAGATAGGTACTATATGATTTCACTCATTTGTGGAAATTATGGTATCAAACATACGAGCAAAGAGAAGGAGAAAGAGGCAAACTAAGAAACAGACTCTTAACTAGAGAACAACCTGTTGGTAATCATAGAGGAGGTGTGTGGGCGGGATGAGTTCAACAGGTAATGGGGATTGCAGCTTATTCTTGTGACGAGTGCCAGGAGTTGCATGGAAGTACTGAATCACGATTATACACCTGAAATGAATAGAACAGTGTGTGAGTTGATTGTAATATAAATTAAAACTTTAGGAAAGTTTCCTTGGAGGAATTTCAATTGACAGTAAATTCTTTGTATTTAGTGGTTTTGTGTTTCAGTGCCAGCAAAGCCTTTTCTGGTTGGCATGTGTCATGTTGGAGGGTATGGCATCACAGTTGTAAACTACTCAAGTAACCACTGAGGAGCAGGGAGGGTTAGAAGGCAGAAACTTTCATCAGCTTCCCATGTGAAGTTTGTATCTGCTCAAGACTGAGATCAATGAGTCAGCATCACCTCACTGGGGACAGTGTTTCTACACAGGATTTGAGAGACAACAAGGGCAGAACCAAAGCATGGGGACAATTCCAAACCATATGTTAGTTCAAAACCAGGACCCTGTGTATTAAAAGAGCCACTGAAAATATTTATTGGCACTTTTTTGGACTGAAGGAGAAAGATTTTCTCCCAATGAAGGCCAACTCAGAGTCCTGTATGCCTCCTGAAAGTCTCCTCCATGAGTGGCTATGAGCAAAATAGTGAAATACTGGGAGAGTGCACTGGATGAAATCAGGGAGCGTGTTTGGGGACATAGAGTACACTGAAATGTGAAGCGTTCCTTAGAAAACTTGTTGCAAGAATAGGAATACTTCCGGGACATTCCCAAACAGTATGGTTTTTTTCAAAAGAACTGTTTAGAACTCTATGTGTTATCAAAAGCGGTCTGATATGTTGTAAATTCAGAAACCATGCATTTGGCTTAGAATCAGGATTCAGTTAATACTAGAGGTAAAGGAACGACTTTTGAATTCTCAACCTTCTAAATGTCTAGAAATGCTCACAATATCAAAATAAGTGTTTTCTGGAAAGGACATAATCCAAAGAAGTTTCCTCCTTCTGCAAGAGACTGGGAGATGCAGAAAATGGCATGTTCTTTGCACCGAAGATGGAGAAGGAGCAATAGTGAGGAGAGAAATGCAGGCCTGGCCCGGACATGTAGAGAAGGCTGTCTCCCCAGATATTTTGTATTTCAGTTGGTGCAGTAGCACCCTTCTTGGGACCAGACGATGTACAGGTTGAGTCAGGCTTTGGCGAATTCTTTAAAGGTGTCCTGAGGACCCAACCATCAATTTTCTTGGGGTTTGGCTGTGCAAGGTTTGGTTAGCAGTATTGGAGAGGGGCCTCTCAGGGTAGGTTGGAGAGAATCTTTGTGGGATCTTTCCCAACAGAATCAGGTTGCAAGGTGTGGCGGTCAGGGTAAGTGTCCCCTGGGAGTGCATTGGGAAAAAGTCTGCTATACTGCATCATGGTTAGGTTGAATAGAGGCAACTCGATCTTTGCTTTATTGAAATACATCCCCTTTTCCCAACTGTGGGTCCAGAGAGGCAGTGGTCGAATGCACATCGAATTCAAATCAAATCCAGTGACTATCTCCCAGGGGGAGAGACTGATTTCCACAAAGGGGTGGACATGAGATTTAGGAGTGACAGCAATCCCTTTGACCCAGGGAGCTGGAAAGTCTCCGTAGATTTTGCCAATGGAGTCCCCAGTAATGTGGTCATTCTGTGAGCTTAACTTTGAAGATAGAGGACAGTAACATACAATGAAATTGTTCTAAAACTAGCAAAACATCGCAAATTGGTGAAACGCCTGCAGGGTAAAATGTGTTTTCTGGTCACTGTGTATACTTCAAGAGGGCTTCCCTGGGAGGGTAATTTTTTTCTAACAAGATTTTAGCTGCAGAAGAGTCATTGGCCTTTCTCCAAGGGAAAGCGTTTGTCTAGTGAGAAGACATAGGCACATTAACTAACACCTACTTTATCCATGAGATGAGGAAATTGCATGAAATCCAGTTGCCAAATGTCAGATGGTTCATTGAGTGGTTTTTAAAAAGAATTTATTTATTTTCAGCATAACAGTATCATTATTTTTTTCACCACACCCAGTGCTGCATGCAATCCATGCCTTCTATAATACCCACCACCTGGTACCCCGACCTCCCACCCCCGCCACTTCAAACCCCTCAGATTGTTTTTCAGAGTCCATAGCCTCTCATGATTCACCTCCCCTTCCAATTTACCCCAACCCACTTCTCTCTAACTCCCCATGTCCTCCATGCTATTTGTTATGCTCCACAAATAAGTGAAACCATATGATAATTGACTCTCTCTGCTTGACTTATTTCACTCAGCATAATCTCTCCCAGTCCTGTCCATGTTGCTACAAAAGTTGGGTATTCGTCCTTTCTGATGGAGGCATAATACTCCATAGTGTATATGGACCACATCTTCCTTATCCATTCGTCCGTTGAAAGGCATCTGTTTCTTTCCACAGTTTGGCGACCATGGCCATTGCTGCTATAAACATTGGGGTACAGATGGCCCTTCTTTTCACTACATCTGTATCTTTGGGGTAAATACCCAGGAGTGCAATGTCAGGGTCATAGGGAAGTTCTATTTTTAATATCTTGAGGAATCTCCACACTGTTCTCCCAAGAGGCTGCACCAACTGGCATTCTCACCAACAGTGGAAGAGGGTTCCCCTTTCTCCACATCCTCTCCAATACATCTTGTTTCCTGTTTTGTTAATTTTGGTTAGGTTTATTCCCAGGTATCTTATGGTCCTTGGTGCTATAGTAAATGGAATCGATTCTCTAATTTCCCTTTCTGTATTTGCATTGTTAGTGTATAAGAAAGCCACTGATTTCTGCACATTGACTTTGTATCCTGCCACGTTGCTGAATTGCTGTTATGAGTTCTAGTAGTTTGGGGGTGGAGTCTTTTGGGTTTTCCATATAAAGAATCATGTCATCTGCGAATAGAGAGAGTTTGACTTCTTCATTGCCAATTTGGATACCTTTTATTTCTCTTTGTTGTCGGATTGCTTTTGCTAGGACTTCTAATACTATGTTGAACAAGAGTGGAGAGAGTGGGCATCCTTGTCTTGTTCCTGATCTCAACGAGATGGCTGCAAGCTTTTTCCCATTGAGGATGATATTTGCTGTGGGTCTTTCATAGATAGATTCGATGAAGTTCAGAGATGTTCCTTCTATCCCTATACTTTGAAGTGTTTTAATCAGGAACGAATGCTGGATTTTGTCAAATGCATTTTCTGCATCGATTGAGAGAACCATGTGGCTCTTCTCTCTTCTCATATTAATTTGTTGTATCACATTGATTGATTTGCGAATGTTGAACCATCCTTGTAGCCCAGGGATGAATCCCACCAGGTCCTGGCGGATAATCTTTTTAATGTGCTGTTGGATCCTGCTTGCTAGGATCTTCTTTTTAAATTTTCATTTGTTTCCATGATTTTTTCTATTATTGTTTAATTTCCTAGTTGACCCATTTATTCTTTAGTAGGATGCTCCTTAGCCTCCATGTGAGTTCTTTACAAATTTCTTTTCATGATTAAGTTACAAATTCACACATCACTGGGGTCTAAGGATATGTGAGGAATAATACCAGTCTTTGGTAGTGGTTGAAATGTGATTGTGACCCAGTATGTAATCTATTGTGGAGAATGTTCCATGTGTACTCAAGAAAATGTCTTTTTTTTTTTTTTTTGCTTTAGGATGGAATGTTCTGAATATATATGTGAAGTCCACTTGGTGCCCTTTATCATTCAAAACACTTGTTTCCTGGTTGATTTTCTGCTTAAATGATAGGTCCATTCCTGTAAGTGGAGTGTTCAAGTCTCCTACTACTATTGTATTATTGTTGCTGTGCTTCTTTAATTTTGCTATAATTGGCTTATATAATTGGCTGCTCCTGTGTTAGCAACACAAGTATTTATCATTGTTAGATCTTCTTGTTTGATAAAGCCTTTAAGTATGATATAGTAGCCTTCTTCATCTCTTATGACAGTCTTTGGTTTAAAATCTAATTTTCTAAGATTTTATTTATTTATTTGACAGAGACCACAAGTAGGCAGGTGGGGGGTGAGCAGGCTTCCTGCTGAGCAGAGAGCCTGATGTGGGGCTCGGGCGCAGGACCCTGAGATCATGACCTGAGCCAAGGCAGAGGTTTTAACCCACTGAGCCACCCAGGTGCCCATAAAATCTAATTTGTCTGATAAAGGTTGCTACCCCAGTTTTCTTTTGATGTCCATTAGCATGATAAATATTTTTCCAAGCCCCCTCACTTTCTGTCAGGGGGTATCTTTGGGTCTAAACTGATTCTCTTTAGATAACATTATGGATGGGTCTTGGCCTTTTCATCCTATCCTATACCCCATGCCTTCTGATTATCCATTTAATCCATTTACATTCAGAGTAACTATGAAAAGATAGGAAGTTAGTGCCATTGTATTACCTATAAATGAAACTTAAAAGTCCAAAAACAAAAAAAAAAGAGGGAAAAAAAGGGAAGTTAGCCATGTGAACAGAGCAGAGAGAATATCATGGGATATGTAGGGAAAACAGAGCAATACACTACATATCCTGAGTGTATCTTTTGGTTTGTTAGAAAAAACCACCTCAAAATTGTATAGAAAGAAAATCTTGCAAAAATATATATATGAAATATATATATAACTAAATAATACATACACTATACAGTATTATATAATATACATTATGAAAAATACTTCTATATCTTACAAATTTACAGATTTCCACATATTTAATCTTGTAACATATATATGTATACATATATAAATGTATAAATATATACATTTATATATATATTTATATATATGTACACAGGTATATACAGAAAAATAAAATTAAATATATGGAAAGGATAGAATGTATCCATGAAGATGAAAATTTAAAAAGACTTGGAGACTCCTTAATTTCTCTTTCTTCTGTCTTGCTGTTGGTGTAGAGAA
>NW_026740281.1:0-2658 GCF_022355385.1 Mustela nigripes | reverse complement strand
GATTTCCACATATTTAATCTTGTAACATATATATGTATACATATATAAATGTATAAATATATACATTTATATATATATTTATATATATGTACACAGGTATATACAGAAAAATAAAATTAAATATATGGAAAGGATAGAATGTATCCATGAAGATGAAAATTTAAAAAGACTTGAAGAAAACAAAACAAAACAAAACAAAACTAAAATACTTAACATATAAAAAGAAGAAGTGGAAGAGAAAGAGGAAGAGGAAGAAAAGACAGTATGATTAGGCAGTTAAAGCAAAAAGAATAATACCCTAGATTCTAGGTGTATTTTGGTGTGTTTGAGGAAACTGCACCCTAAAATTATAAAGAAAGAGGAACTTAAATATTTACAAAGTTAAGTACAAAAGTGAAAGTTAAGATTAAAGAAGTGTGGATAAAATAAATTGGTTGACAAAAAGAAAGAGAACAAAAAATTAAAACTGAAAGACAAAACTGTGAATGGATAAAGAAGATGTGGTCCATAATATACAATGGAATATTACTCAGCCATCAGAAAGGATGAATACTCAGCTTTTGCATCAGTGTGGATGGGACTGGAGGAGATTATACTGAATGAACTAAGTCAAGCAGAGAAAGTCAATTATCATATGGTTTCACTTACTTGTGGAACATAAGGAATAACATGGAAGACATCAGCAGAGGAAAGGAAAAGTGAATTGGGGGAAATCAGAGGGGGAGATGAACCATGAGAGACTGAGAAACAACCTGAGGGATATATATATATATATATATATATATATATATATATATATTTAAGATTTTATTTATTTGACAGAGAGAAATCCCAAGTAGATGGAGAGGCAGGCAGAGAGAGAGAGGGAAGCAGGGTCCCTGCTGAGCAGAGAGCCCAATGCAGGACTCGATCCCAGGACCCTGAGATCATGACCTGAGCCGAAGGCAGCAGCTTAACCCACTGAGCCACCCAGGTGCCCCACAACCTGAGGGTTTTAGAGGGGAGGGCGTTGGGGGGGATGGGTGAGACTGGTGGTAGGTATTAAGGAGGGCATGTATTGCACGGAGCACTGGCTGTTGTACATAAACAATGAATCTTGGAACACTGCTTCAAAAACTAATGATATATTTGATGGTGACTAACAACACAATAAAAAATATTTTTTTTTAAAAAGCCAAGGACAAAATCGTGGGGAAAAAAACCCATGAATTCTATATGCTATATTCCCCTAGCACTGGGGTTTGGGCATTCTCAATGATCAGTAAACTTGGCTGTGTGTTCTTGATGATCCTCTGGGGAAGGAGCCTGTTGCCTTGATTCTGTGGCATTTTTGCCCCGGGGCAGGATTGCACTGCTGTTGCCTAGGTGCCAAGCTAAGTAATCTACTCTGGTTTGCTCTGGCTTTTGTTCCCTGAAGGTTCGCTGTGCCTCATTAGAGGATGAGAATGAAAAAGGAAGCCTTGCAAAGTCCAGGCTGGGATCCAAGTGTCTGAGGCACCATTCCTCAGTGCACCCTCAGGGAAAAGCAGTGAATCGTTCCTGGCTCCCTGGTCTCCATCTGCTCTCTGTGCTCACCCGGCCTGTGACTGAGCATTTGTATCTCAGGGTGGGACCCTGTTTGAGTCTCCAAACCCTACAGACTCCTTCAGGGCACACCCAAGCCACTCCTTCTGGGAGGAGGATGGATCTTGCCTGTGTGCTGTTGCTGAGTCCCTGCTGGAACTGATTGTGCCACAATTCGTGGCTTAAGGCAGCCTGGAGCTGAGAGTCCACTCTGGGGCTTGATGATTCCAGCAAGAGTCCCCTCTTTGATGCCTGGGACCTCTGCCACACTCAGGAACCCTGTTATTTCTGTGCCCTTGGGCATCTCGAGATGAAACTGTCCCACCTAGGATTCTGCCCTGCTTTACCACGTGGGTACCGTACAGGCAGGAATGGCCCTCATCAGAGCAAACTTCTAAAAGTCCTTACTTTGCAGTCCTCTACTATATCATATTCTGGTACCTCCCTGCAGTTTATCTTCCCATATATCAACGCGAATTCACTTCTCCACAGGTCCTACCTTGTAGAAAGAGGTCACTTTTATATTTCTAGAGTTGCAGCTACTCTTTTCTTACATCTATGGGTGAGTTCACAGGTGTTCAGAATGATCTGATAACTGTGTAACTGAATTCCTGTGACCAGATGAAATGAAGGTCTCCTATTTCTCCACCATCTTAGAGTCTCTGGGAGTATATCTTAAATTGTATACATATATACATATATGTAGACATATATAGATACATAATAAACAAAAGTGAACAAAGTGTTTATTCTAGCCTGTAATACATGATATACTTTAATCTACCTCATTTGTTTTTGATGCCATGTGCAGCCTATGAAAATGCCCCACAATAGAAAAATGATTAAATTATCGGCAATATTTAACATTAAATAATTTAAAAAGCCGAGGCAGAGCTATAATTTGGAACTTTAAAAGTGCACAGAACCTTGTTAAAAGAAAAAATACTGTCAATGAATGTAAATATTACACTATTTGTTGAAAAACATAGTTCAAAAGGATGCACAAGCCAAAAATTGAACAAGTCCTTCCTTTGTCACAATACATTTCTGAGCTTTCAGAATGTTTACAATCGAGACATAAAGGTATACAGCAAA
>NW_026740280.1:7642-10675 GCF_022355385.1 Mustela nigripes | reverse complement strand
CTCTGTTCACGGATCGGGTGTCTTTCCATTGTGTCTTCTCAAGACCTTGGAAAAGCAGCCTTTGAGGATTACTTTGGGTTCGGTCTAGCCCTTTTCATCCTTTCTCTTTCCACAAAATCTATACTAGCCACGGCATCCTCCTATGTAGAGTTTATTTTTCACTGACCTATCCAGGTCTTTTCTTTCAATAGAATTTCAGTCGTTCATTCTTGAAGGTCATTGTTGAAAAGTTAAAGGTGAAGCCTACAAATGCGCTAGGCGTATTTTCTTTTTCCCGTCTATTCCTTCCTCACTTTCTATCTATACACATAGATATATATAGGAATACATATACACACACACACACGTGTGTGCGCGCGCGCGTGTGTGTGTGTGTGTATGCATATGAAGTATCCAAGTCCTAAACCTCAGCACCTGGGAGCATGACCTTATTTGGAAACAGGGTCCCTGGAGATGACACTAGCTAGGATGAGGTCATATTTGAGTAGACTGGGCCCCTAATTCAGGAGGACTTGTGTGCTTCTAAGAAGGGAGAGTGCGGATACACAGATATGCACTGAGGGAGAAGGCCCGGTGAAGAAGTCCAAAGCCAGAGCAATACTTCAAGTTGGAAAAGGGGCCTGGAACAGATCCATCCACAATACCTACAAAAGGAGAATGTCCTACCAACACTGTAGCCTCTAGAAATGTGACACTGTCCCCTTCTGTGTTTTCAGCCTCCAGGATTCTGGTATCTTGTAGTAGCAACCATAGAAAACTAATATATATATTATGTATATAATATATATATATACACATATATATATAAAACCATTACTTAAAACCATGGTTATATATATATTATGATGTGTATATATTATACATTCTTTTACCTAATAAAACATTTTTGTTCAGAATCTCAGTCTTCCTTCCTTTCAATAGAATGTGATTCTCATTCTTTTGGTGCCTCTTGAACAATTCAACCACGTCTTCCACTTCAATTTGCATGAAAGTTATTCTTACCTAAAGTCGTCTGCCATTTCTTTAAAAACAGTTGGCATCTTTTTGCAGTTTCCAGTGTTTTTGGTTTGAGTATCTGATTATAGGCTGATGAAGGTAACTTTCATCCTACTCTTTCCTTCTGAGTTTGTTTCTTTCCGGGAAAGTATATTTTCTACTCTTTAAAAAGAAGGACCTAGAAAAGCGAAATGGTTCTCTTTGTAAGTTTACATTCCCTTTCCCCATTTTCTGTGTACTTTCTGAGACCGCAGATTTGGGGGCTGACAGCATGTATCAGCCTTTAAAAAAAATTTAATAAAATTTAAATGAAGTTAAATTAAATATATTTAATTCAATTGAAACTTGAAAATACAAATGAAAATTTAGAATTAAAAATGTAAATTAAATACATTGGAAGGGGAGGTGAAACATGAGAGACTAAGGACTGTGAAAATCAACATGAGGGCTTTGAAGGGGCGAGGGGTGGGAGGTTGGGGGAACCAGGTGGTGGTTATTAGAGAGGGCCCAGATTGCATGGAGCACTGGGTTTGTTGTAAAAACAAGGAATACTGGTATGCTGAAATGAAAATTAAAAACAAAAGAGAAAAATGAAAACATTTAAAGAAAAAAAACAGGGAATTTTAAAAAGAGATCTATGAGGGCTCTGATTTGTGTAAACCTGTTGAATCACAGACCTATACCCCTGGAGATAAAAATATACTCTATGTTTTTTTAAAAAAATAATTGAAATAAAATAATAAATAAATAAATGTACAAAGGAATGAAGCAAAGAAAATGCAAGACGATGGGCATCATTTGAGGGGCTCAGTCGTTTCATGAAATGCCAATGGTTTCTCTAGTCTATTGAAAAGATGAACTTGGTTAGATTGCATCAATACCCAAATCCACACAGAACGCTGTGCTGCTTCGAGGAGGGACAGAATCAGCTCACGAAGGCAGAAACAAAATTCGGTAGTATTGAAAACCTAAAATTGAACAAGACTTCTACCAACCTAGACGGGGACATCATAGCGAGTATAAGAAGGGGCGGGGAAAACACTGAAGGTACAACAACTGGAAAAAAAACACAGAGTGAAATGTGTATAGAAAGATATTCTCAGAGAATGGACAAAGTATGAGAATCAGGAAGTAAATTCCTCCAAGTCATCAGATAGAAGTTAAAAATTCAGGAAAATTAAATGGACTCCTGGGACATACGAACAAAGCTTGAAAATCCTATTAATGAGAAGAGCAAAAGGAGGACCTCGTCTCTCCAAAGATTTTATACCATCTCTACCCAGCAAGGCTCCAGTCAGAATACCATCCAAGATGACGGAGGGGAATTTAGGATCTCAATCCATGGGATGGCCCATAGGTTCATAGGTTACCTAGGTGAATAGAACACGTACAGAGATTGGATGAACGGTAGTGTACAGTTTCAATGGACCCCAACTGGATGGAAGGATTCAATGCAATCCAGTTTCTGATCTAGCAAGTGCCTGTGTCCGTGGATAATCCAGTTCTCCTATTGCCCTGGACACGAAAAGGGCTCGTCATTCCCCGGCAAATCTGAAGAAAGAAGCGAGAGCAAGACTGAGGGAGAAAGAGAGTGAGAGGAGAATCTGATGGGATAGGATGTCTTACAAAAGGTCTCTTGAAATGACCCGAGGAAATAGACCAACACGAAAGGGCAGACTTTGAGCAAGCGGTGCTAAACGACGTGAATATCCACGTGGAACAGAAGAGGTCCGAACGCTATTCCAGACTTATGGAGCCTACATACGAAAGAAGACATCAGAAGTTGTCTGGAAGATACAATAGGAAACCCTTTTGAGGATCTGGGGGAGGTGGCAGAGATGAGCGGAGCACACCACCAAAAACGGGAAGCCCAAGAAGGGTTAGGAAGTTGGACTCTACGAATCCAAGGTTCCAAACACAAAAATCTTGCCCAGCAAAGGACAAGACGAAAAGTATGAAAGGTTGTATGGAGATACCACATAAGGAACTGTATACAACTCGAGAGAGGATAACTAGGAATCAAGAAGGATAGGTAGG
>NW_026740280.1:0-7632 GCF_022355385.1 Mustela nigripes | reverse complement strand
TGATGAGGGAGCAGGAGGCTGGCTGAGGACAAAGCAAAAGCTGGCGCCTTGCACCCCCTCTTCACCCTTTCCCCTCCATAAGTGTAGCATCCCTCAGGCAGCCCTGACTGCCATGAACAATAAGCAAATAGTTAACTTGCAGAGCTCACAATCCTGCTAGACAGGAGTCTCCCTTGGCTTACAAATGTCCTAAATCTCACTAACAAAGACGATTGATAGCAGGATTGTGAGACCCCACCAAAAAGTCTCCCAAAGATCTTAATGTTAATGGCTGGTCTAAAGACAACATTGATCCAGCAGCAAGGGCAAGGCCTCCAGCAGGCCTGGAACATCCTGGCACCTTGTAGGCCCTCTTTAGCATATGAAAACTCCACTGAAACCTCCCTTCCCCTCACCTTCCCCCAACAGCAGGGTAAATAACCTGCCATCCCTCACAACCCGGGGCAGCAGCTCTTCCTGCCCACGGGTCCTGTCCTGTGCTTTAATAAACCACCATTTTGCACCAAAGATGTCTCAAGAATTCTTTCTTGGTCATCGGCTACAGACCTCAGCCCACCAAACCTCACCTAGGTTCTAGAACTTCATCATATGGCGCCCAACGTGGGGCTGTGAGTCTTTACATTTGGACTCTGAGCTTCGGTGCAAAATTGGTGAGTACTTTCTTTCCGTTTACTCTGATTTCAGGGGCTTTTCAAGGAGTATGGCCTTATTGGAACACTTGCATGTCAATTGCTCAGGCTGTAATCCTCTAGCCTGTGGCTACTCTATGGGGAGGAGAGCGTCTGCCTTTTGGCTGTAAGCTAGTACACTGGCCGGAATGGCAATAAGACCCAGAAACTTGATGGCCTCACTCTATTCCTGTTCTTATAGAAAGTTGTCTCTCTTGGGCACGGGACAGCCAACTAAGTCACCAGGATGGCTGCCAATCTTAAGACTCCCGTGTGAGGTTTCCTCCTGAATGATCTAATGTGATCCCCTCCACATGCCCAGTCTAGCCACTTCTGGCCACGGCACCTCCACTGGGAGCCGGTAGAAACCAGTACCCAATTGAATTAAAACGCAACCGGGGACCGTTTCCTAGGGAAGTTGGCTGCAAGGACCACATGTGTTGGAATGTCGCATAGACCATGATGGATTTCAATCTTTACTGTTTCTCGTCAGTGTCTTCTGCAAACCGCCTAAAGCTATGAAATTGGGTAATTTCCCCTTGCCAAACTTTTCTAGTATTTCCATGGGTTAATATGACAAAACGGTATGCAGTCTTCAGGACATACGATAGCATGGCACAAGAGTTTTAGTCCATTCACCAGGCACCCATCAGCAGCCTAGGATGCAATGGGGAAGTGGAGGGACGCCGACACCCCTCCAGGGCCTTTGATGGCAGGAATGTCTTCCCAGGGAAGGCAGGATGGTGATCAATAGCGATATCTTGAGGGACGCCTCTGGTCGCTTTTGACACACAGGAACCTCTGACATATCCTGCGTGGGACGCTACCCAGGAGTCAGGGGGGATTTGGTAATGGACCTTCTTTACTTTTATGGAAGCATGGCCTCAGTGGGCTTCTTAAGTTCCCAAGGACTGTACCTTGGGGTGCCTTTTAACCCACTGGAAATAATTTGGATTGCAAAACTTAGGAAAGGACTGAGCTGTAACACTGCATGGCCTTAGTGGGATCTATCAGTTAGATCTCCTCTGCAGGAAACAGGGCAAATGGACCTAGGATACCTTCACTGCTCATACCTAGGCCTTTATTGCTCTATACCAGGACCCCAGACTAAGGGGCTTTTGCGAAATGTGTTTGCCCAAATGAGTCAGCTAGTAAACTTTCTCCTGACATATTGGATGGTAATTACGTAAATAAGCCTTCTTCTAGTAAACCCAGGTTGCTGGGCCATCCCTAGCAAAGGGGACTCTGGTTTTATTTCTCTGTTTCTCTTAATAGATGTGGGGGCTTCTCCCTCACTCACGTCCCGTGTTAATGGCTATAACTGGAGCCAACTTGGGTTGGTCTAACTTGAGACAGAGACTATAAGGAATATTCCCAAGCAGCTGCCGAAACTCTCTTTGTTTCGGGGAAGTTTCCCTGTGTTCTCTGGCCTGACTTGGACTGCCTAACCCCTCCCCCCTTGCTGGTGGGAAAGCATGGCGTCTGCTCCTCTGGGGCTTATGAGCTCTGAAAGCGGGAATCCCTTCTCTGCCTCCTGGCAGCACTTTGTTTCCTCTGTTTTCCCCTTCTGTTTCTGCACCAAGGTGCGTGCAGCCTGCATGACTAGCTTCTAGATCATGCACCACGGCTCCTTCTCTCTTCACTGTGAAGGAGCAAGAAGAGTGCCCCTGGACCTAACACACCCACTCCAGATCTTCCCACGCATGTCTCAGGTAAACATTCAAATTGGAGTGGGCCCAGGTGGAACGTAAATCAGTATTGGAACTAAGTTAAGTTTGTTGGTTTAATTAAGATAAGACGTGTCTTTGAAGTTACAGCAGTAAATGTGAAACTTTTATTCTATCAAAGTTTACTGAAGGTCAGATAAGCTTGTGTTATTAAAATTTGTTAGCAAAGAAATGACTAAACTGGTGGTTAATTGTCTATCTCAAAGTTCTAATGGGTAATTGCTGAAGTAACTTTCAAAGTCTTTGGTAACCTGAAAGTTTTTTAAAGTTTTGCTTGGATGACAAATGGAATTAAATTGTGGACATCTAGGTCCTAACCAAACAGGATAAAATGCTAAGTCGTTAATTACTGGATGTAGGTTTGTGCTTTTGACTTCTTACTGCAAAGAAACTAAGAGTATTTAAAACTGTTGGTAAACGTGTTTGGCACTTTTCATAAATTTGCACTGTTTCATAAATTTGTCATCTAAAGAATTGTTGTAACAGTTCACAATTGGTTAATAACTAAAGGTGTTTCTAAGAATACAAAGTTCTGCTTAGTGTAACTAAGACTGATTGAAATAAAGGGAAACTCTGTATGTAGGAAAGTAGGAGATATGTAAGAAAGACTTAAGGAATGGGAATACATTTTGTGGAAGGTAAGGGAAGGTAATTTTGTCCTAAATGAGATGGTTGTTTAGAAAGAAATGACTTGGGACAAAACCTGAATGCAAAGGAAAGTTGTAGAAGGTTTGTGAAGGGAAATCTTCAGAAAAGGAATTTTAGCTATAGTCAGGAATGAACGAAGATTGAAATGAATGGGTTTTAAAGGTACGTTGGTACAAGACTGAAATTGTCTCTGTTCAAAAGGACAATGTTTTCTTAGATCAATTGATCTGCTGTTAAGAAAATGTAAATGGTTTTCTCTTTGCCTGCCCAGAAAAACCAGTTTCTATGTTTTGTTTTATCAGGTGTTTAACATCCCTAATTATATTTAGGCATGTGCTTCAACACTTTCTAAGATTTTAGCAAATGTTGACAAGATTTAAATTGTAAATCTCTTTAACTCAGGCTTTTCCTTGGTATGTGAAGTTGCTCATGAAGTACTACTGAACCAGTGACAAACATTGGGTTACATTTGGGAAAATACTATAACTATTCTAGAGATTCTACGCACTTCCTAAAGTTTTAACGTTTTGAGAGATCACCGCTTGATACTGTAATTATGGGAATGTTATGTGTCACAGAAATTGTAACCTGATTTCCTTGCAGCTAAATTGTATAAACTCTCCTCATAAACTCTAACCATATCCATTCTGAATTTTTGTCATTTATAATTGTTTTAATTCTCTTGTAAAATTATCTTCAAGGAGATTCCTGTAAATGACTTTCAGGACAAATATAGATATTTGATATGCTTGAAAATCCTAAAACTGAAATGGGTAAGAATTTCCAAAACGGACTAAAGCCGCATTCACCAGAATTAGTAACCTGGGACTAAATGAACTAAAAGATTATAGTGTTGTGTCTCTTAATGTTTTGTCTTACTTTAAACATTGCTGGTTCTCTCTAATGTTTGCTCTTCCAGACTAGGGATACTTTTTCTTAAGTTATCTGTAACTTTACAGAGATGTAAAAGTGCTCATTTGTAAAAGTGCTCAAAGCATTCACCTTTTCTCTCTATCTGAACCCTCTGAAACCAAAAGGTCTCAGTTAAGTATTCTTTCTTCCATGGCAATCAGTCATTTGCATAAGTTCAATAAGAATCTGTTCTCCTTTAACAGGACACCATTGGAAACATGGGTTATTTTACCAAGGCTTTGGCTGGAATGTCATATTTGAGAAAGACATGCATAGACTCAGATATGACCAGACAGCTTTAAAGGAACTAAGGTTGACTTTATTAAACCTGGAGCCATAAAGCCCCTTGGGACTGTTGGCCTGATTGATACCTTGCTTACAGAGTTCCCAGCAGCCTCACCAGGTGAGTAAAGAATGTCACTCTTTGGTAGGTTCGGAGACTCAGAAGAGGCATTCGCCCAAATTAACAGGTATTGCAGGCATGCCTGATGGCAAGTATGTGGCTTGGCTTCTGGCCCGGAGAGGCTACTAGAGGTTCAACCTAGAGATTCCTTATACAAAGTTCCAGCAAAGCAGATTCTAAAAGATCTATTGATCACACTCACTGTTCTTGCTGAGCTTATGTAAATAATAGGCCAAGTTTGTTAAAACTGGACTTGTTTCACAAGTGAATTAGTCCTGATTTGGCTATCTCTGTAAATGAGGGTTATTTTAGAGAGAAAAATTGTTTTAGTAACACCTTTATGGATGTTAAATTCTAGATTTGATTGTCTTTAAATGTTTGTTTACCTATGCTAAACAATTTGAGTTAAACTTCAGAGAAGTTGCACAATAGCTTCTTTAGTCGATCTTATTATTTTGTGGATATATGAACAAGACCCCACAGCACATGATTAAACAACTGGAAAATGGGATTGATTCCCCTACAATTGTATAACTTAACTAACCCCTTATGTGTGGCTGGGATAATGAAATTGCCTAAAAGCCAGCCTGTTGCACTCCATAGGATTAACTATGGACTTGTGGAGATAATGGATGACCCCACTTTCTTTATGAGTGGATTGGATGATGCATGGCGGACTCCCCTTATCTCTTGACAAGTTTTCTCACTTGCCAGTGATCCTCTGTAATCAGGATATTGTTAAGGCTGGACCACTCAAAGGTCTTATTGGTTTTATCCCTTAGTCATATTTATCTTAGAAGTCACCCCTGTTGAGGTGCAATTGCAAACAGATGCTTTAGCGAAACTTAGAACAGCCCTCCTCATAAAAAGAGCCTCAAAGCTCACTATGGGACAGTCCTTGACTGTAATGATGTCACATCAGGTCCAGATTTGTCTTAGAAGCCAAAGGCCACCAATGGATGATGTAGGCCAATTAATTAAATATTGGACTATACTTACAGATATGCCAGAAATAATACTTAAAATTTGTCAAACTTTAAACCTAGTTACCTGTATGCCTGAACCTGACCTGTACTCCTTTCTCTATAGAGCAAAAAAGGTTACTGATCTTGCTTACTCTATTTGGCCAGATTTAAGATGCCCCTGTTAAAAATATGAATGACAGTTGGTTTTCTGATGACAGTAGTTTTCATAGAAAAAATAAAGAAAAGCTAGGTGTGCCAAAGTGCTCACTAGCACTTTTCAATTGCCAAAGCCTAAAAACATTAACACTGACTCCAAATATGCCTTCCTGGTACTACATGCCCATGGAGCTATTTGGAAGGAAAGGGGATTGCTGTCAATCCATAACTCCCCAATCCAATATGGGCCTAAGTTCCAAAACCCTCCTTATTGCTATTCTAAGGATGGCCTTAGATGTCCTGACAGCAGCCCAGGGTGGCACATGTGCAATTATCAAGACAGAATGTTGTGTGTACATTCCAGACTATCACAAAAATGTCACAGGACTAATAAAAGACATGAATACCCAGATTAAGGCCCTACAAGATCCTTCTCTCTCAGTGAATGGTTAAGTTTCTGGTTTGAAGGAGGACTATGGCCAAATCTCCTTTTCGGGCTTCTCATTCTTATCGCCTTATTAACTTTAATATGTTGCTTTGTTCCATGTTTCTCTACTTGGTGCCGAGACTCCATTGCTGCAATGACTTCACCACGACAGATGATCCTTACCACGTGCAAAGACACTCCTTCACTGTCAGCGCTGGATTTGGCTGCCTCCGCCTTTCGTAACTCCCCTATACATTCCTCTACTGATCAATATTGACCCCAGTAGGTAGGGACAGCTCTACGCCCCTATTCAGCAGGAAGAAGTTACAGAAGATGAGACCTTCCACCTTCAACCACCTTAAAGATTTAAGGGTCAAAATTGTTCAGGGGGGAATGATGAGGGAGCAGGAGGCTGGCTGAGGACAAAGCAAAAGCTGGCGCCTTGCACCCCCTCTTCACCCTTTCCCCTCCATAAGTGTAGCATCCCTCAGGCAGCCCTGACTGCCATGAACAATAAGCAAATAGTTAACTTGCAGAGCTCACAATCCTGCTAGACAGGAGTCTCCCTTGGCTTACAAATGTCCTAAATCTCACTAACAAAGACGATTGATAGCAGGATTGTGAGACCCCACCAAAAAGTCTCCCAAAGATCTTAATGTTAATGGCTGGTCTAAAGACAACATTGATCCAGCAGCAAGGGCAAGGCACAAAAATCTTGCCCAGCAAGGGACAAGACGAAAAGTATGAAAGGTTGTATGGAGATACCACCTAAGGAACTGTATACAACTCGAGAGAGGATAACTGGGAATCAAGAAGGATAGGTAGGTACCTTCAAAACAATGAAAATCCTTGCACAGAAATATGCCAAGGAGAAAATCATCAGCCAAGAAACCCATGAAAAGATTCCTAAAATGCTCAGTGATCACAAAAGTGCCAAGGAAAACACAACCTCTGGGTTAGTGTTATCCAAGTGGAGGAGGACCTCGAAGCGTGTTGCCTAATGCAACGGACTGAATCGTGAAAAACGGATTGAATCATGGAGTGGGGCACCTAGGTGGCTGCTTTCTGCTGGGGTCCTGATGCCAGGGTCCTGGGAGTAAGCCCTGCCTGGGGCTCTCTGCTCAGCAGGAAGCCTGCTTCTCTCTCTCCCACTTGCACTTCTTGTACTCCCTCTCCAATGGGGCTCCCTCTCTCACTGTCTCTGTCTTTCTTTCAAGTGTGTCTATCAAACAAGCAATTCCTTCCATTCAAGAAGTAAAAATCAAATGTTGACGCATGGGGTCCTCATGAACGACAAGAACCAGGAGGGTTGTTGGATGATTTCTTGGAAGTTTTTCTTCCTTCCTTGGACAGACAGAGAGGAGAAGGAGGGAGAGAGACAGGCCGAGAGAGAGGGCCAAACAGGCTCCCTGCTCAGGAAAGAGCCAGATGCAGGGCAGGGTCCTCAGGCTGGTGCGTCGCCAAGTGCAGCATGAAGCCCTGCAGCAGCTCCAACAATCCCAAGGGGATCTCCCTGCAGGTCTTGCCTGCCCCTCCCCAGCCAGGGACGCCTGGGCGCCGCCCTCCCCTCCTCCCTGACGGATCTTTGGCCCCGCTGCCCCAAGAGAGCATGCTCAGAGGGCGCTGGAGGCGCTCCTGGAGGCTTGCGCCAAGGCTCCCTGGGCTCAGCTGTTCCCTGCGGCGGGGGGTGCAGCGGGGGCGGCGGGGGCGGCGGGGGCGGCGGGAG
>NW_026740279.1:0-10682 GCF_022355385.1 Mustela nigripes | reverse complement strand
GAGAGGGCACAGATTGCATGGAGCACTGGGTGTGGTACAAAAACAATGAATACTGTTATGCTGAAAATAAATAAAAAATAAATTAAAAAATATATATATATACAAATAGAGGCACCTGAGGCTTAGTCAGTTAAGTGTCCAACTCTTGATTTCAACTCAGGTCATAATCTCAGGGTTGTGAGATTGAGCCCATTTGGGGGTCTGTGCTTAGCAAAGTCTACTTGGATTCTCTCTCTCCCTTCCCCTCTGCCCCTCCCCCAATTTGTGCTCTAAATTTAATAAATAAATAAAACAAATATCTTTTTTAAAAAATGTGCACAACAGTACTAGAAAACAGCTTTGGGAGAATGCAATTTAAACCACAGTGAGATACCACTACACACTCAAAACAATTGTTAAAATTTAAAAGTCTAATCCAGGTAGCCATGACCCAGAGCTTACATCCACAGGTGCCAGTGTCAACCTAGCACTGCTCCTGCACCACAGGGACACCTCCCCAGGAGTTTCTTGAGAGCCCAGACACTTCCTTGTTCCTCAGGCTATAGATGAGTGGATTAACCATAGGGGTGATCATTGTATAGAAGGCTAAGACCACCTTGTCCTGCTTGGAGGAGTGGTAGGCCTGAGGCCACATGTAGGTGATCATGGCAGCCCCATAGAAGAGAGAAACCACTGCCATGTGAGAAGAGCAGGTGGCAAAGGCCTTCTGCCGACCTTCAGCAGAACGCATATGGAGCACAGCTACCAGGATCCGCAAGTAGGAAGCAGAGATAACAGCAAAGGGCAAGAGCAGCATTAGGATGCAACAGACATATATCATGGTCTCATAGAAGGAGGTGTCAGCACAGGCCAACTTCAGTATGGCAGGGACCTCACAGAAGAAGTGATCTATCTCCTGGGAGCCACAGTAGGGGAAGGTCAGAGTGAAGATGGCCTGAATCAGTCAATCCACCAGGCCAAAGAGCCAGGACCCTGCCACCATGAGCCAGCAAACACGGTGGCTCATGATCACTGAGTACCTCAGTGGGTTGCTGATGGCCACATAGCGGTCATAGGCCATGAAGGCCAGCAGGAAGCATTCATCTCCCAGGAGGGTGAGGAAGAAGAGGATCTGGAGTCCACAGCCTGTGAAGGAGATGGAGCCACGGCCCAGGAGGAAGTCAGTGGCCATCCGCGGCACGATGGTGGAAATGAGCATGAGGTCCATGAGTGACAGCCAGCTGAGGAAGAAGTACATGGGGCTGTGCAGACGGGAGTCGATGGTGATGAGGAGGATCATGAGTCCATTGCCAGAGAGGGCCACCAGGAACATGACCATGATGACAGAAAAGAAGAAGAGGTGTAGTGGCGAGTGGGTGAAAAGGCCCAGGAGGATGAAGTGGGAGATGAGAGTCTGGTTTCCCATGAAGGCCATTTTTCCTGCAAAGGAGTGTGCCAGACTAA
The DNA here is from genome assembly GCF_022355385.1 of Mustela nigripes. Lineage (NCBI taxonomy): Eukaryota > Metazoa > Chordata > Mammalia > Carnivora > Mustelidae > Mustela > Mustela nigripes. The sequence continues at coordinate 9,239 of NW_026740279.1, read as the reverse complement.
GGGTTGGGATCTGGAAACAGGAGATGTATGTTTAGTGCCACCATACTGAGGACATCAAAATTTTGTCCAATGTGTTGTCCTCTTTAAATGCTATTTGGTTTAGAATAAACTCTTTAAGTTTCTCTTTAAGATAAAGAATTTCTAACGAAGATGCGGGCTGTTGTTGATGATGTTTTAATTCCTAGGACTTTCTTCACAGAGCTGAGGAGCAAATATTGAAGTATTTACTGCTGAAGTGGGCACTGTTTCTGCCTCTGTTAGGAATTTGGTTGTTCACTAGTCCTACAAATCTTTAGGTCAGCCTCCCTCAAGAATTTGTTTTTTCAGGGAAAACTACTAAAGCAGCAAAGACATGAGCCAACTGTGTAAACTGGGCACCTATTCAAATATTTTGAACTTCAGTTTCCTTATCTTAACATAAGATAACAATATCATCTTGTAGGGTAATAGTAAAGATTAAAGGGGATAACATAAGTAATGCCTAGTAAATTAGAAATCATTTGAGCAATTTTTATGCGCCAGGCATTTTGATAAACACTCTGACACATCCTCAGATATACTCCTCATAACTTCCCTGGAACATTCATCATTACCCCAATTTCATAAGTGGGGAAACTGAGACAGAGAGAAGCTTACTAATTTTCTTTCTTTTGAGCTATGAAAGTTTAAAGTATTTCCTAAGAAACTTTGTAAGTGAGAAACTAAGGGCAACTCAAAAACAAAGACAAAGGAAAAGCTAAGCAAATTATGGTCCAATTACATGATAAAATAATATGTACTCAATTTGATATTTATAATAGTTTTAATAGATTCTGAACAAAAAATATGTTATATAAACTCAGCATTTTATAGAATTTCTTAAGACTAGGAATTCTGGGAGAAAATGTGCAAAGATATTATTAGTGTGGTTTCTTCTAGTAGTGGGATTAAAGATTCTCCCCACCCCCAGTTTCTTTGTATTTTACATATTCTATAAAGAATATGGGAACATAATTTTTAAAACAAGGATCAACATTCAAAATATATAGGATCAACATTCAAAAATAAGCAATTCTCACATAATACTACTAACCAATTAATAAAAGTAGTAGAAATAATATTCACAATTGCAACAAAAACTCCAAAGTGCCTAGGAAAGAACCCCTATGTCAAAAATTATAAAACATTACTAGCAGACCTAAAAGAGGGCCCAAAGAAAGCTAAGCATATTCTTGGATAGATAGGCTCAACACTAAAAGGATGCAAACTCTCCCCAAAACTAATCCAAAAAATCCATGTGATCCCAACTAAAATCTCAATAAGACACTTCAGTTTGGAAATGGCAAAACAGAGTCATTCTCTCAGAAGTCATCCAAGAGTGCTAACAAGATTGTGATCAGAAACAAAGTCCATATCAGACAAAAATGGGGTAGCTGGACGTTAAACCCACAAGATAACATTGAAACTGACACACAAGTCAGTAGAAATTGAACAGGGCCAATGGAAAAAAATAATAATACTTGGGAGCATAGACCTCAAAGGACCCTTTTGAACAGAAGGCAAACACAAATTGCTAATTTGTCCTAATGCATGTCCTGGCACCCAGATGTGTTCCCTTCAGACTGGAAAATAAATGACTCTCTTTCTTAATCCAAGAATTTGAGTGGCCCAGGAAACATTTAAAGATACTGACTTTGGAAGTTTAAAAAATAATAATAAAATGAAAGCCTGGTCATTCATACTCAGATCACCTAATTTGATTTTTGTTACCCTATATTTTAATATTAGCAGACAATTGAGGGTTAGCAGACATCTGAAAAAGTTTCCATCTTCAGCAAAGCAAAATAGATGAAAAAAGAGACTCTTCAGAGAAAAAAAAAAGTTTTAAAAATTCTTCTACTCAATGTTGAATGAGATAAGGAAAGATATTATAAACATGAAACAAGAATGAAATTCTATAGAAAAAAGGGCATTCCAAAGATGGAGCTTTTAAAGAATAAAAATACCTTTAGAGTAAGCAGTTCTACTTACAGAAACTCATTGTACAAAAATACTTGCACATATGTGAAATGACACATAGTGAAGTGGTTTAGTACAGATTTGTTGTAGTAGAAAAATTGCAAATGACCTAAATATCTATCAACAGAGGAAAGGCTGAATAAACCTTGGAATAATATGCAAATACGAAACAGAATGAAGTTGCTTTTTATGTGTTGATATAGAATTCTCTCCAAATTGTATTGTTCTGTGAAAAAGGTATAGTACAGGGGAGCAAATATAATATAACTGAATATATAACATGCTATATAACATATTATATAATTATATGCCTTAATTATATTTATATGATGATATAAATTATGTTACATATTATAATTATATAATTATGCTATTATTTTATATGATATATATCATGTAATACTATATTTTAAATATAAACATGTAAAAAGAAATGTGTGTGTCTCTATATATCTATATATCTATAAAAAATCTCTGGAATTAAACGTAAGTGAACTAGTGAACCTGGAAACTCGTGTAACTAGCAACATTGTTTGCATCAGAGGAAGGAACTCTAAAATAAGATTGCAGGGATCTGGGATAGAAGAAAAAGGTTTTAGGTACATGATTTTGTGCCTCTTCAATTTTACACTATATGAGAGAATAACAAACTTAAATGAATGCATAAGTATAATGTTGAAATGATGTTCAAGAGTATTTGTCATGGAAATTGACAAAATGAGAACCAACGTGCACACATAATATCTTGGAAGTGCTCAGATAAACATTTGCTGAACAAATAGCTGAGATAACTTTGAAAAGATAATGTCCAACAGGTTAAGGTAAAAATAAAACTGCCTCATCAGTTATCAAAATATAAAAAGAATGGTATTGGTGAAGGAATAAGCAAATTGAGCAACAGAACAGAATAAGTCCAGAATCAGAGCTATATGTGTAAGAAAATTTACAATCTGGTATAATAATAGAACTTAAAATCTGTGGGGAAAAAATAAGGGCTATTCTAGAAGTGGTTAGGGACAATTGCTCATATATTTTGAAAAATAATTAAGTCCATACTATATCCCTTACACAAAAATAGTTTCCTGGAAGGTTAAATAACTAATTGGTACTTTATATATCACTGAGTCATAGTTAAGAACCAGAATTCAGCCAATTAATAGCTTTGGGCAAATGCTCACTGAAGCTTTCCTCTCATATGCAAAATGAGCATGAAAATAATCGCCTTTTAGAGTGGTTATAAAAATTAAATGAGTTCATGTGTTCAAAAAAAAAAAACCAGACATTTGCATAGTTCATCCAAAAAAGGCTCAAAAAATGGTGGCCATTGCCACTGTTGAGTGAAAGAGGAGTTCTAAGACTGTTCACAGGATTGTGGAGAGATGTGGAGATGTGAGAAGGGAAGAAACTATTAAAAAGCAACTGTAGTGGTCTAAACAGGTGATGGACACTCAGCTGTCTGATCTTGGCAGGTTTCTTAACCATTCTGAGCCCTAGATGCATCATCTATAATGGCTATGAGGATGAAATAAGACAATGCATGTAAAGGCCACTTTAGTGCCTGGCACATAGTAAGTATGCAATACAAAGTGACAGCTATTAGGAAGTCTACACTCCAACACTTACGCTCTGTACAAATGTGGTAAGAATGTAAATGAGGTGGGAAATTTTTAAAAAGTACATGTCTTGGAAATCAGAATTTTCAAGTTGAAAGGAAACCTGGATATTGTTTACTCTGACTCCTCTCAGATGCATTTATTGATTTGCCAGGTTTTTTAAGCAATAGATCAGATAAACTAATCTTTGCAAATGAAAAAAGGCACTAATCCGTGTATCTAAGAACTTGTTACCAATTCAGATGGAAATTTCTCCTGACAAAACTTTACCTGATAGTTTCAGTTGGGCAAATGGGGGAGATATTAGAGCAGGAAGGTCTTTCTACATACCTCAGATGAGCCTTGCCAGAGCCCTAGCTATGTATAAGAGACTCCTGCAGAGTTGGTCTTGAGAATTTTGTTAAGGAGTCCTTAGGAGAAAAGGAAAAAGTCAAACCTGCGGAAACTTTCTCAAAGAGAAACAGAACTGCGGAGTGGAAAGAAAAAGGAATAAATACACCAGAACATGCTTTTCCAAATAACAGCAGGGCCCTAATTGTCCTTCAAAAGAAGGGGTATGGGAGAAGCTATCCACATGGAATAATACATACATAACGTGTGGAGGAGCAGCAAGGAGAAAGTTTTTCCCAAGAGTTAGAAATATAGGCACATGTGGTAGGTCAGCAGGAGATGACTTCACCCTTCTCATTCAAAATCTAGCAGCATTAAGGAGGCATTAAGCAGGGTATGTGATGTGATGAGCACTGGGTGTTAAGTGAAATTGATAAATTATTGAACACTACATCTGAAGCTAATGATGTGCTATAAACTAGCTAATTGAATTTAAATTTTAAAAAATATAACAGCCAGATGTCATCAGGGATAGACAGCTTTCATGATAACCTAGGGGGCCAGTTTCAGATGGTCCAAGCGTTTCGCAACTTCTCTAGACCTGAAAAAAACAAAACAGTGCCCACTCTTCCTAAACTTGTGGTGAGACCCTGAGAAATTCATTTCCTTTCCTCAGTCTTGGTTTCCCAAACAGCAACATGACAGGTTGGCTGACACAGTCCTGAGGTCATTTCTAGTTCTACACAGAGAATAAAGAATTGAGAGGCAAAACAATATTCCAGAAATAAAATTCAACCACACAGAGGTCTGTCTCTCAAGAGAAATAGTAGTGGCAAAGGAGAATGGCAAAGCTAGTTGTGAGTGAACAAACATTTTAAGCATTTGATAACAGACAGATAGAGGGAAAATCCTTACCTGAAACCATGTAATCAATGACACCAGGAAGTGCTAGAGAGTGAGGGGGCAGATCAGGAGTCTGGAGCCCTATGTCCTTGGAAAACAGACTTCACTGCCCTAATCAGTCAGTTGGGTCTGCAATGGGTCTCTCTCAGTGCAGGAAAACCAATGAAACTCCATCCCCTTATAAGGAAATGGGACTGAAATGGAATAAGGAAGAACATTCTCTTATAGGAGCAAAGTTTTAAAAATAAATAGATAGATAGATAGATAGATAGATAAATAAATAGATAGATAAATAAATAAAAAACTTGTGTGGTCAGAACTCCTCCAGAATCTTTTGTATCCTGTGAAAATGGGAGTTGACTGAGGTGCTTGGGACACTTCCCTTTTACAGGAAAGAAATACCTGATGCCTTCCATAACGGCTGTGGAAAGGTTTTAAAGAAATGCATTAAGATTGTTTAAAATGGGAAGAAAATGGGTTTTGAAAGGAGGAACACACACCACACACAAAACCTCATGCTAAAACCCTGGCAGAATCTTCAAGAGATGAGAAAAAGCAGTCCAGAAACAACAGCTGTAGCACAGAGAGATCATATATATTTTCTCCAAACAGAAGTGAATGTGCCAGTGAACTGGGCCAGGAAAGAGAAGCTCTTGCTGGGATTCAGAGAAGAACCTCTTACCTGTGGATGAAGCCCCTCATTTGTCCAGGACCAACATCTGTGAGATATTTTATTGTCTCACTCCTCCCTGTTACCCATTGTTCTCCTCCTCTGCTGTGACTAAGGAAAGTTACTTCTATTTTCACAAATCCCTGGAGACCCTTCCTCTGCCACAACTCTGTCCCCAGTCTCTGGCAATTAAATTCCCAGGGAAAGGAGGCGCCTGCAAACTTCTCTGCTCATCTCAGCTACAACAACAAACTCTCCCAGGAGAAGGAGGAGAAGAAAACTGAGGAGGGTTTCTATGGGTCAACCTGAAAGGAATTGTCTCTTCCTCTATTCTGAAAGGGAATGGGAAACATTGGTTTTTGTTTTGTTCTGTGGCCCACCTTGAGAATGTCCACTAAATACTGTATGTAAACAAAGGGCCTCCAGTGACTTCCAGACCATCACCACTCTGCATCTTTCTGCCTCCTCCCAGGACCTTGGCCTAATGAGGATGCAACCATCTAAGATCACACTGACCCTTCTGATCTCAGAGCTCAATTCCACTAAAATTCAAAGCAGTCTCTAAGAGGTCAAAGATTCAACAAACACTCTACTATGATCAAGAGTTTATCTGGGGGTGCCTGGGTGGCTCAGTGCGTTAAAGCCTCTGCTTTTGGCCCAGGTCATGATCCCAGGGTCCTGGGATTGAGCCCCGCATCATGCTCTCTTCTCAGCAGGGAGTCTGCTTCCTCCTCTCTCTTCCTGCCTCTCTGCCTACTTGTGATTTCTGTCTCTGTCATAAATAAATAAATAAATAAAATCTTTAAAAAAAGTTCATCTGTCCCTGGCACTTACCTCCTCCCACTCTCCTGTCAGCTCCCACCAACTTCACTTTTTCTCATACTAAGAAATTCACACAAAGAAAAGTAACATAGCACAGACACTTGACCACGAAGTCAGACAGAGCTGGGTGGGAATCCTATGTATACCTGACCTTGGGCTAGGGACTAATCTGAACCCAAGTTTCCTCATGTGTAAAATGAGAATGGTGATGCTCACTACAAATATTTGTTGTGAGAATTAAATGGAATATCTAAAGAGTTCTCCCTGTTATAAGTTCTAAGAATTATAATTACTATTGCCACTGTCCTCCCATCTCTATAAAGCTGGAAAGCAGAGACAAAAATACACATTTTACAACAATAGTCAAACTCAAACAAATAACTGAAGCCTTTAGCAAGCAACAAAACAAATGATGAGGCTGGGGAAGAATCTGATTTATAAAGTTACCATAATATAACATTCTAAATGTCCAGTTTTCTTGTCTTTAATATTTTATTTATTGATATGTTGATTTATTGATTTTAGAGAGAGAGTGGGGAGAGGAGCAGAGGGAAAGGGAGAGAGAATCTCAAGCCAACACAGCACTGAACATAAAGCTCAACATGGGGCTTGATCTTACTACTCTGAGATCGTGAAATCAAATCAAGAGTCAGATGCTAGACTGAGCCACCCAAGCACCCCACTATGTTTTCAGTCTTTTCTGTAAAATTACAAGGCATAAAAATAAATAAAGGACATAATCCAATCACAGAAGATATGAAGAGAAACTGTCCTTAAGATAGCACAGACATTAGATTTACTACACAAAGATTTAAATAAACTGACCTAAATATTCTCAAAGAGCTAAAGGAGGGGAGTCTGGATATGTGAGTAGGAAGATGGTGGGGGACTAGGAGGACCCTAGGTTTGCCTCCTCTCACAAATACAACTAGATAATTATCAAATTGCTCTAAAACCCCATAAATCAAGTCTATGACAGAACAAATTCCAAGATGGAGAGATGAGGCCACATTGAAGAAGGTAGAAAGTACAGAGACATAGTTTAGGGAAGAAATGGATCATTGGTGCCTCAGAGGGAAGGGAGCCATGGTCACAGAGAAGGGCAAGTGAGAGAGAATAACACAGGGGAATGCACAAGGAAAACGTTTCTCTAAATCCATTGGCTTAGAAAATGTCAGGGGGTGAATGTCATGAGTTCTTGCAACAAGAGGGCTTGAAGACTGGAAATTTTTTTTGCATTTTTTAAAATTTCTTTTCAGCCTAACAGAACTCATTGTTTTTGCACCACACCCAGTGCTCCATGCAATACGTGTCCTCCTTAATACCCTCCACCTGGTTCTCCCAACCTCCCACCCTCCACCCCCTTCAAAACCCTCAGGTTGTTTTTCAGAGTCCATAGTCTCTCATGGTTCACCTCCCCTTCCAATTTCCCCCAACTCCCTTCTCCTCTCCATCTCCCCATGGCCTCCATGTTATTTGTTATGCTCCACAAATAAGTGAAATCATATGATAATTGACTCTCCCTGCTTGACTTATTTTGCTCAGCATAATCTCTTCCAATCCCATCCATGTTGATACAAAAGTTGGGTATTTATTCTTTCTGATGGAGGCATAATACTCCATAGTGCATATGGACCACATCTTCTTTGTCCATTCGTCTGTTGAAGGGCATCTTGGTTCTTTTCACAGTTTGGCAACCATGGCCATTGCTGCTATATACATTGGGGTACAGATGGCCCTTCTTTTCACAACATCTGTATCTTTGGGGTAAATACCCAGGAGTGTAATTGCAGGGTCCTAGGGAAGCTCTATTTTTAATTTCTTGAGGAATCTCCACACTGTTCTCCAAAGTGGCTGCACCAACTTGCATTCCCACCAACAGCGTAAAGAGAGTTCCCCTTTCTCCACATCCTCTCCAACACACGTTGTTTCCTGTCTTGCCAATTTTGGCCATTCTAACTGGTGTAAGGTGGTATCTCAATGAGGTTTTAATTTGAATCTCCCTGATAGCTAGTGATGATGAACATTTTTTTATGTATCTGATAGCCATTTGTATGTCTTCATTGGAGAAATGTCTGTTCATATCTTCTGCCCATTTTTTGATATGAATATCTGTTTTGTGTGTGTTGAGTTTGATAAGTTCTTTATAGATCCTGGATATCAACCTTTTGTCTGTACTGTCATTTGCAAATATCTTCTCCCATTCCGTGGGTTGCCTCTTTGTTTTGTTGACTGTTTCCTTTGCTGTGCAGAAGCTTTTGATTTTGATGAAGTCCCAGAAGTTCATTTTTGCTTTTGTTTCCTTTGCCTTTGGAGACATGTCTTGAAAGAAGTTGCTGTGGCTGATATCGAAGAGGTTACTGTCTGTGTTCTCCTCTAGGATTCTGATGGATTCCTGTCTCACGTTGAGGTCTTTTATCCATTTTTATTTTATCTTTGTGTATGGTGTAAGAGAATGGTCAAGCTTAATTCTTCTGTATAGCTGTCCAATTTTCCCAGCACCATTTACTGAAGAGACTTCTTTCCACTATATATTTTTTCCTGTTTTGTTGAAGATTATTTGCCCGTAGAGTTGAGGGTTCATATCTGGGCTTTCTACTCTGTTCCACTGATCTATGTGTCTGTTTTGATGCCAGTACCATGCTGGAAGACTGGAATTTTAAAGGTTGGCAGACTTAGATAGGATAGAGCCCTAGGGGCACAGTCCTACTCCTGGAGATAAGGCAGGCAAACAATCCAGAGACAGATGGAATGGAAACAGCAATCTTAAGAATGCTTGGGGTATCACTATGTTTGTATCTTTAGGGTAAATACCCAATAGTGCAATTGCTGGGTCATAGGGCAGTTCTATTTTCAACATTTTGAGGAACCTCCATGCTGTTTTCCAGAGTGGCTGCACCAGC
>NW_026740278.1:0-10682 GCF_022355385.1 Mustela nigripes | reverse complement strand
CTCTACTTTTGGTGAGAGAATGGAATTGTTTCCAATCTGGGATAACATGAATAAAGCTGCTATACATATTATTGTATATGTCTGTTGCTGAATACTTACAGAGATTTTATGATTGATATATATCCAGGAGTAGAGATGTGGAAACGTAAGGTGTACATAGTTTAAGTTTGATTAAGTTATTACCACACAGTTTTTTAATGCTAACATATACGCCTACCACAGTGGAAGCTGAATAAAAGCTGAATAAAAGTTCCAATTGCATAATTATGCTGAGCAAAATAAGTCAGAGAATGACAAATATCATATGATTTCACTTATGTGAAATCATTGATGAGCACTGGATTTTATACTGTGTGCTGAATCACTAAATCCTACACTTGAATCTAATATTATACTGTATGTTAACTAACCAGAATTTAAAATAAAATTTAATTAATTAAAAAGTTCTATTCGCTCCATACCCTCAACAACACTTGTTATTATGAATCTTTCAAACTTTAGTTATCCCTATAAGCATGCAGTATTATTTCATCAGAGGTTTCATATAATTTTAAGGGCCATGTAGTAGTTCCTTCTGACAAGATGATAAAGTTTTTTAGTTTACTAATCTTTAATTGTTGGAGGCTTATTTTTGTTTTCTTTTTAATTCTTTACAAAACACCTGGATGATTATCCTTTAATATAAAATTTTTGTGTGCCAATATCAGAAATTAAAAGAGAGTTATCACTACAGAGGCAACTGGGTGGCTCAGTGGGTTGAAGCCTCTGCCTTCGGCTCGGGTCATGATCCCAGGGTCCTGGGATTGAGCCCAGCATTGGGTTCTCTGCTCAGCGGGGAGCCTGCTTCCTCCTCTCTCTCTCTCCCCCTGCTTCTCTGTCTACTTGTTATCTCTGCCTGTCAAATAAATAAATAAAATAAAATAAAGAGTTATCACTGCATATCTTACACTTAAAAAAGTTAGGGGCGCCTGGGTGGCTCAGTTGATTAAGTGTTTGCCTCAGCAGTTTTGGCTTAGGTCATGGTCTCGGGGTCATGGAATCGGGCCCCAAGTTGGGCTCTGTGCTCAGGAAGGAACCTGCTTGAGATTCTCTCTCTCCCTCTACGCCTGTACCAATCTCTCACAATCTCTCTCTAACATACATAAATCAATGTTCTTAAAAAAAAATAACAAGACAATACTACGAGCAGTTTTATGTCAACAGATTCAACAATGTAGATGAAATGGAAAGATGCCTTGAAAAATATACCTTAGTGGTGCCCGTGTGGCCCAGTGGGTTAATCCTCTGCCTTCAGCTTTGGTCATGATTTCAGGGTCCTGGGATTGAGCCCAGATTGGGCTCCTTGTTTCCCCCTCCTCCTCTGCCTGCCTGTCGACTTGTGATCTCTCTCTCTCTCTCTCTGTATCAAATAAGTAAAATCTTTAAAAAATATATATAACACCACAAAATAAAACAAAAATCTGAATGATTCAATATCTACTTTAATAATTGAAATAATTATTAACAACTTTACCAGAAAGAAAGTCCTAAATCCAAGTAGTTTTACTGGCAAATCCTATCAAACATTAATGGAAGAAATGACACCAAAATTACAAAAACCCTTTCAGACAGTAAAGGAACAAGTAACACTGGGTGTTATGAGGTTTTAAGCCTTTGCCAATATGAAAAGTGAAATCACTTTAATCTTATTTGTCCTTTCATTACGAATAATATTTGATATATTTTTTAAAGATTTTTGTTTGTTTGTTTTTTCAGAGAGAGACAGTGAGAGCGGGAACACAAGCAGGGGCAGTGGGAAAGGGAGAAGCAGGCTTCCCACTGAGCAGGGAGCCCAATATGGGGTGCGATCCCAGGACCCTGGGACCATGACCTGAGCCAAAGGGAGATGCTTAACAACTGAACTACCCAGGCGCCCCAAAATGTTTCTTTTTTAAAAAAAATGTATTTATTTGAGAGAGAGAGAGAGAGAGAGATACCACAAGTAGGCAGAGAGGCTGGCAGAGAGAGAGCAGGGGAAGCAGGCTCCCTGTTGAGCAAAAGCCTGATGGGGGTCTCGATCCCAGGACTCTGAGATCATGACCCAAGCTGAAGGCAGGGGCTTAACCCACTGAGCCACCCAGGTGCCCCAGATTGAATTTTTTTGTATATTTGCTGTCCTTTTCCCATTTTAAAATCTTTGAGAGAGGGAGAGAGAACAAGGAAGAGAACACGAGTTTGGAGGGGAAGGCAAAGGAAGAGAAAGAGTCAGAGAAGAGAGAATCTCAAGCAGGCTCCCCACTGCATGGGGAGCCTGGCACTGACATGGGGCTCAGTATGACAACTTAAAGTTCATGACCTGAGCCAAAATCCATCAAGAGTTGGACACCTAACTGAGTGAGACTGAGCAGAGGGTGGTGTGCTCATTACGAAAGTAAAAGTCCTCAGTTCACAGTCCCTCTACCTCCACGCTATGGCATAAAATACCTGCTTGTCATTAGAGCACTTTTGACCTAAGGTATCATTCAAAGATTGCAACTGTGGGAGAGACAGATCATGAATCCAGTCACTCCTCATTTACTAGATTTTCAGTAGTGCACTAAGGCACAAGGAGACAAGGTAGTTTGGTTTGATGGAGAAAGGAGATAGGTCGTGAAAAACCAGAATATAAAAACCATAAAACTCAGTCCTGAAGGAGGCCCCATGTAGCCTGATAAGTGGAGTTAAAGAAACAAAACAAGCCCTCTGGCAAAATATTTCATTACAGACCAGGGCCTGTAGCATATTTGTCTGGGGGATAAACTGTTCAGGGAACCAGAAATGTAATAAGACAAAGAAAAGTGCAGGATTATAATTCTTGGAGATACTGAGAGAGTGTGGCTGGAAGTAATTTGGAATATTGTCTAAGAAACCCATAAAGGACACATGAGTCAAAGGAGGAAGTTGCTAACCACCTACCTGAGCAAAGTAGATCAGACCAACTGCAGGGCTTTGCTTCTGACTTAGAGGGGCATGCGAGTTTAGGGCCAGAGGTGCTTTGTTTGGCACTCTAGGGATGAGGCTGCACACTGTCACCTCTATTTTTCTTTTTTATCCTTCCCCACGCAGCAAGCAGCTTTTCCTCCAAACATATGTTGAACAAGTGTCTAAAGGATGTTGGTTAAATTTGTGTTATGAAGAATATTGGGGTCCCGAAGGGCTGCCCATCTCAGTCTCACCCTGGCTGCAAGAAAGTGGAGAGAAGAGAAGTGGAGAGATGCTGCACTTTTCCTTGAATCCTCACTTGAATCCTCAAACTCTCCAGCTTGCTCCCTCCTCCCTTCCTGACAAAACAAAGAGAAAAAGAAGAAAAGGGTAAAAGTCGGAGGATATATTTGGTTATAAAACACCAGAACTCCTTTCCCCTGCCTATAATGTAAGGGTGATAGAGCTCCGACATCTCCAATCCCCATTCCAAAATTGGAGAAGCTCTGAAAAATAAAACTGCTTCTCATATCTCATTTGATGCAAAATCTGACCTATCAGGAAGTGAAACTCTCTGAGGTCTTTATCCTAATCAGTAGACATATTCATATATTTCAGTGCAGAAATATTTACTGGTATGATTTCAAGATGCAGCTCCATGATTTTATGTACCATATCACCTTTATAAAAGCTGAGAAAAAATGAAATCTAAAACACGTTAGGCCTATGATTTTCAGGTAAGAAATAATATTGAAAGATATTTCATAAGCGATAAGTGAGAGAAAGTTCACAAGGCACCCAGAACATGCCTGACACCCAAGAAACAGGAATTCCATTTCCTTCTGCCCATGTTTGGCTTGTTTGGAGAAGGAGCCCTTCTTCAGAAATTAGCTCCAGGCTGGCTAACGGGGGATCAGATATTACCAATGAGGTACAGAGTGAAAATATTTGCAACTTCTCCAACAGAGAGCTAATATCTCTAACATATCCAGAACTCTTAAAGGAGAAAAAGACGAAAATTGGTAGGAAAGTAGGAAAAATACACGAATAGATAGTTTACAGGAAATGATAATCAAATGTTCCTTAAACATTAAAAAAAAAAAAACCCAAAACACAGAGGGTTACAAAAGGGAAGGGATGGGTTGAAGGGGTAATTGGGTGATCGGTCCTGAGGAGGGCAGGTGTGGTGATAAACACTGGGTGTTACATGCAACTAATGAATCTTTGAACACTACATCAGTAACTAATGATGTAGTATATGTTGGTTAATGGGACATAATAACAATAATGATGATGATGATGATGATGATGATGATAATAATAATAATAATAAATAAGCCACCCTTGGAAGACTTCTTGTTTTCTGCTCCCTTCAGCCCAGGTCCCTGTTCCCTCTTCTGGGTGCTCTCTCCTTCCGTTCCAAACTCCTGTCCGAGAACCACGAGGTGAACAATGTAGAAAGAAAAGCAGGACCAAACTGCAACAACAAGCAATTACACAACCAGAGTAGGAGGCTCCAGCCCTCTCTCAGCAACTCAATGCAGTCTTCAGAGCATCCACGAAATACAGGTCTTGATGGCAAACCATCTGAATCCCACAGCTGTCTCCATACATCTGTCCACATCCACATCCACTGTGGAAGACACATTGATTTTAGGCACAGAGACCGTTACAAAAATGCTCCCGATTTACTTTGGCCATAAGGGAAATTTCAATCTGTTTTAGAGGCATGAAATCACACAGAGCATGTTGTGGTAACATAATGTGCTAGAAATCACTGACAAAAAACTAACCAGAAATTCCCATATGTTTAGACAGAGAGAAGTACCTCTAACAACGATATAGGAGTAATGAAATAGAAAAAAAGAGCTACATTGTAACTGAATGATAAGAGCATCATACAATCGTAATCAAATATGTCTTTGGATGAGAATATCCTGGAAATGTGGTGTGAGAACACTATATGGTCTCAAAATCATGCCTCATAGACTGAACCCTATAAATCCTATGTGATGAAGGAGAACACAAACCCATCCTGACATAGGCCTCCTGTCATTTGCTACCAATATCCCACGTCCCTCCTCCGACCCTGCACAGTCCCCCAGATGGACTGGCACCATGTGGTGGCCCCAAGTGGCTCCAGCAAGCATGTCAAGCTGTCCTCTGACTCAGGAAGTTGGATGCAGTCCTGTAGACATGCTCTGACCAGTAAGATGTGCGAGGGAGTGAGACGTGCCATCTTGAACATAACACCTGGGACTGAGTCTGGCTCCCGCTCCATCCATCTCATATAGCACCTGGCAATTACCTATGGTGGGTGCTCTTTTATCCTGGCCCCATGAAGACCGTGTGGACATGTGGCAGGTGCTAGAAACATACTTCCCTAATAGAAGCCACTAAGGCACAGGGTTACAGGTTACTCACAGTAACATCTGGCCCTTCCTAACTGGCATGCATCCTCCAGTCTTTTCTCTGTGAGGCAGCACAGCCTTAAAGGCAAACCATGAACTCTGTTGTCTGAGACACAGGGTTTGACTTCCACCTCTGCCCATGTCTTTACTCCAACCTCAGGCAATTTACTGTGAGTCTCTGAGCCTCCATTTCTACTCTATAAGGTGGTTGGTTATACCATCTCAGGTTTGAGGGGATTAAGGAAATAATAATACATGTAAAGTAGAGTCAGCAACTGGCACACACAGCAAATGCTCAATAAATTTTTGCTGTATACCTTTATGTCTCGATTGTAAACATTCTGAAAGCTCAGAAATGTATTGTGACAGGAGGACTTATTCAATTTTTGGCTTGTGCATCCTTTTGAACTGTGTTTTTCAACAAACAGTGTAATATTGATAGTATTTTTCCTCTTAACAAGGTACTGTGCTCTTTTTAAGTTACAAATTATAGCTTGCCTCAGCTTTTTAAATTATTTAATGTTAAATATTGCCAATAATTTAATCATTTTTCTATTGTGGGGCATTTTCATAGGCTGCACATGGCATCAAAAACAAATGAAGTAGATTAAAGTATATCATGTATTACAGGCTAGAATAAAAAATTTGTTCACTTTTGTTTGTCATGTATCTATATATGTCTACATATATGTATATATGTATACAATTTAAGATGTACTCCCAGAGACTCTAAAATGGCGGAGAAATAGGAGACCTTAATTTCATCTGGTCACAGGAATTCAGTTAGACAGTTATCAAATCATTCTGAACGCCTGTGAACTCACCCAGAGATGTAAGAAAAGAGTAGCTGCAACTCCAGAAATATAAAAGCGACCTCTTTCTACAAGATAGGACATGTGGAGAAGTGAATTCGCGTTGATATATGGGAAGATAAACTGCAGAGAGGTACCAGAAAATGATATAGTAGAGGACTGCAAAGTAAGGACTTTTAGAAGTTTGCCTAAAATGTACCTGAAATGTACCCAGGTGGTGAAGCAGGGCAGAATCCTAGGTGGGACAGTGTCATCTCGAGATGCCCAAGGTCACAGAAATAACAGGGTTGCCGAGTGTGGCAGAGCTCCCAGGCATTGAAGCGGGGACTCTTGCTGGAATCATCAAGTCCCAGTGTGGACTCAGCTCCAGGCTTCCAGAAGCCATGGGACACAGCAACAGCACACAGTGCCAGCAGGGACCCAGCAACAGCACACAGGCAAGATCCCCTCTCCTCCCAGAAGGAGCGACTTGGGTGTGCCCTGCAGGTGTCTCTAGGGTTTGGAGACTCGAACAGGGTCTCACACTGAGATACAAATGCTTAGTCATAGGCTGGGTTAGCACACAGAGCAGACAGAGACCAGGGAGCCAGGAATGATTCACTGCTTTTCCCTGAGGGTGCACTGAGGAATGGGGCCTCAGACTCTTGGATCCAGGCCTGGATGTTGCAAGGCTGCCTTTTTCATTCTCCTCCTCTAAGGAGGCACAGAGAACCTTCAGGGAACAAAAGCCAGAGCAAACTGGAGATTACTGAGCTTGACACCTAGGCAAGTGCAGTGCAATTCTGCCCTGGGGCAAAAATGCCACAGAACCAAGGCAACAGGCTCCTTCCCCAGAGGATCAGCAAGAACACACAGCCAAGTTTACTGATCACTGAGAATGCCCAAACCCCAGTGCTAGGGGAATATAGCATATAGAATTCATGGGGGGGGGTTCCCATGATTTTGTCCTTGGCTTTAAAAAGAAATTATTTTTTTTTTAAGATTTTATTTATTTATTTGACAGAGAGAAATCACAAGTAGATGGAGAGGCAGGCAGAGAGAGAGAGAGAGGGAAGCAGGCTCCCTGCTTGAGCAGAGAGCCCAATGCGGGACTCGATCCCAGGACCCCGAGATCATGACCTGAGCCGAAGGCAGTGGCTTAACCCACTGAGCCACCCAGGCGCCCCAAAAAGAAATTATTTTTTATTGTGTTGTTAGTCACCATCAAATATATCATTAGTTTTTGAGGCAGTGTTCCAAGATTCATTGTTTATGTACAACAGCCAGTGCTCCATGCAATACATGCCCTCCTTAATACCTACCACCAGACTCACCCATCTCCCCCCACGCCCTCCCCTCTAAAACCCTCAGTTTGTTTCTCAGTCTCTCATGGTTCATCTCCCTCTCTGATTTCCCCCAATTCACTTTTCCTTTCCTCCGCTGATGTCTTCCATGTTATTCCTTATGTTCCACAAGTAAGTGAAACCATATGATAATTGACTTTCTCTGCTTGACTTAGTTCATTCAGCATAATCTCCTCCAGTCCCATCCACACTGATGCAAAAGTTGAGTATTCATCATTTCTGATAGCTGAGTAATATTCCATTGTATATTATGGACCACATCTTCTTTATCCATTCACAGTTTTGTCTTTCAGTTTTAATTTTTTGGTCTCTTTCTTCTTGTCAACCAATTTATTTTATCCACACTTCTTTAATCTTAACTTTCACTTTTGTACTTAACTTTCTATCCTTCCATTATATTTAATTTTGTTTTTGTAAATATTTAAGTTTCTCTTTCTTTATAAGTTTGGGGTGCAGTTTCTTCTAACAGACCAAAATACACCTAAAATCTAGGGTATTATTCTCTTTGCTTTAACTGCCTAATCATACTCTCTTTTCTTCCTCTCCCTCTTTCTCTTCCACTTCTTGTTTTTGTATGTTAAGTTTTTTAGTTGTTTTTTGTTTTGTTTTCTTCAAGTCTTTTTAAATTTTCATCTTCATGGATACATTCTATCCTTTCTGTATATTTAATTTTATTTTTGTGTATATACGTGTGTACATATATATAAATATATATGTGTGTATACATATATATGCTACAAGATTATATATATGGAAATCTGTAAATCTGTAAAATATAGAAGTGCCAGCAGGGACCATATTATTTCATAATATGTATTATATAATACTGTACATTGTATGTATTATTTATTTATATATATTTCATATGTATATTTATGGAAGATTTTCCTTCTATACAATTTTGAGGTGGAGTTTTTTCTAACAAACCAAAGGATACACTCAGGATATGTAGTGTATTGCTCTGTTTTCCCTACATTTCCCATGATATTCTCTCTGTTCTGTTCACCTGGCTGAGTAACTTCCCTTTTTTTTTCGTCTTTTTTTTTGTTTTTGGACTTTTAAGTTTCATTTATAGGTGGGTATTATAGGTGGCACGGATTGCATGGAGCACTGGGTGTGGTGAAAAAATAATGATACTGTTATTCTGAAAATAAACAAATGGAAAAATTTGAAAAAAAAAAAAAAGACCTCATGTGAGACAGGAATCCATCAGAATCCTAGAGGAGAACATAGACAGCAATATCTTTGATATCAGCCACAGCCACTTCTTTCAAGATATGTCTCCAAAGGCAAAAGAAACAAAAGCGAAAATGAACTTTTGGGACTTCATCAAAATCAAAAGCTTCTGCACAGCAGAGAATATGGAGCTTGAAATCATATATGAAAAGTCTTGGGGGATAAATAAAAGTCACACATACACACACACACAAAAATACAATGGCACTGTCTTCCTATCTTTTCATAGTTACTCTGAATGTAAATGAAATAAATGGACAATCAAAAGGCACAGGGTATAGGATTGGATAAAAATGCCAAGACCCATCCATAATGTTATCTAAAGAGAATCAGTTTAGACCCAAAGATACCCCCAGACAGAAAGTGAGGGTTTTGGAAAAATATCTATCATGCTAATGGACATCAAAAGAAAACTGGCGTAGCAACCCTTATCAGACAAATTAGATTTTATGGGCACCTGGGTGGCTCAGTGGGTTAAAACCTTTGCCTTCGGCTCAGGTCATGATCCCAGGGTCCTGCGCTCGAGCCCCACATCGGGCTCTCTGCTCAGCAGGGAGCCTGCTTCCCTCTCTCTCTCTGTGCCTGCCTCTCTGTCTTCTTGTGATCTCTGTCAAATAAATAAATAAAATCTTTTTAAAAAATTAGATTATAAACCAAAGACTGTCATAAGAGATGAAGAAGGCTACTATATCATCTTAAAGGCTCTATCAAACAAGAAAATCTAACAATGATAAATATTTGTGTTGCTAACACAGGAGCAGCCAATTATATAAGCAAATTATAACAAAATTAAAGAAACACAGCAACAGTAATACAATAGTAGTAGGGGACTTGAACAACCCACTTACAGGAATGGACCTATCATTTAAGCAGAAAATCAACCAGGAAACAAGTGTTTTGAATGACACAGGGACCAAGTGGACTTCACATATATATTCAGAATATTCCATCCTCAAGAAAAAAAAAAAAAGACATTTTTCTTGAGTACACATAGAACGTTCTCCACAATAGATTACATACTGGGTCACAATCACATTTCAACCAGTACCAAAGACTGGTATTATTCCTCATGTATCCTTAGACCCAGTGCTGTGTGAATTTGTAACTTAATCATGAAAGGAACTCACATATATGGAAAGAAGTCACATACATGGAGGCTAAAGAGCATCCTACTAAAGAATGAATGGGTCAACCAGGAAATTAAATAAGAACTGAAAAAAATCATGTAAACAAATGAAAACTAAAAAAAAAAAAAAAACAATGGTTTAAACATTTGGGATGCAGCCACGGTGGGCCTGAGAGGGAAGCATATAGTAATACAAGCCTTTCACAAGAAACAAGAAAAGTCTCAAATACACAACCTATCCTTACATCCAAAGGAGCTGGAAGAAGAACAGCAAAGAAGCCTAAACAAGGCAGATAAAAAGAACTAATAAAAATCAGAGCATAAAACAATGAAATAGAAATCGAAAGAACAGTAGAACAAATAATGAAACAAGGAGATAGTTGCATGAAAGAATCCGTAAGATTGATAAACCCCTGCCAGACTTAACAAAAACAGAAAAGAAAGGAACTAAAATATAATAATGAATTGTATTTGACCAACAACAAAGAAATACAAACACTGAAGAAACACAATTATAAGAACATATAATGAGCAGTTCTACTTCAACAATTAGGCAATCTGGAAGAAATGGAGACATTCCTAGAGTTGTCAAAACTACCAAAACTGAAATGGGAAAAAATAGAAAACCTGAACACATAACCAGCCAGGAAGTTGAACCAATAATCACAAATCTCCCAACAACAAGAGTCCAGCACCTGATGACTTCACAGAGGAATTCTACCTTAAAAGGAAATCTACCAAACATTTAATGAAAAACTTACACCGGAGGAGTCAAGATGGCGGAGAAGTAGCAAGCTGAGACTGCTTCAGCTAG
>NW_026740277.1:3628-10713 GCF_022355385.1 Mustela nigripes | reverse complement strand
TGTGATGCATTTAGCAACAAATAAGGCCAAGAAAAGGTCTGCGAAGACCCTGAAAGTCCTTCCAGCAAGTTTTAGTGCCCACACTTCTTCTCTTTGTAAAAATAACACATATTCTTTGTACAGTAGATCAAAAAAGTAGATAAGCCAAAACAAGGAAGTGAAAATCACATATATCTTGGGGCGCCTGAGTAGCTCAGTTGGTTGAGTGTCTGACTCTTGATTTCAGCTCAGGTCATGATCTCAGGGTCATGAGATCAAACCCCACATCAGGCTCCATACTCAGTGTGAAGTCTGCTTGGGATTCTCTCCCTTTTGTTCTCCCTCCTCCTCTGCCCCTCCCCCTGCTTGCACATACTCTCTCTCTCTAAAATAAATACATAAAATTTAAAAAAAAATAACACATATATCTTGCTAATATAAATTATAAGATAATAGGAGCACCTGGGTGGCTCAGTCGGTTAAGCATCTGCCTTCAGCTCAGGTCATGATGGGGTCAAGCCCCACATCAGGCTCCCTGCTTGGTAGAGAGCCTGCTTCTCCCTTTGCCTCTGCCACTCCCCCTGCTTATGTTCTCTCTCTCTCAATCTTTCTCTGACAAACAAATAAATAGAATTTTTTTTTTAATTACAAGGTAATAAGATAAATGAGCAAAGGACATGGATATATAAATCATAGATAAATACAAATGATTTTTAAACATATGGACAAATGACTTTTGACCATATGGACATATGCTCAACCCAATGCAAATTAAAATTATACAGAGGTAATGATAATCACTAGCATTTATTAAGTGCTCGTTATAGGTTGGCACTATTTTAAGCACTTACATAGATTATGTTATTTACTCCTTGCAACAAACCTATCATGTGACTACTATTATTATCCATCTTATGCAAATCAGGAAACCAAAACATACAGAGGTTTAGAGACTTTCCCAAGGATACACAGTCAGTAAGGGACAGAACCTGAATTAAGAAAATTAAAAAAATAATCTCCTTACCCAGGAAAAAAATCACTCTAATATTTGGTATATAGTTCAGTTTAATTTTTTCAGGTTGGTAAGAAATTATAATTCTTAACTCCTCTTTGACTAGAGATTTCTACTCCTCTACCCTACCCTTACATAGGAGGTTGGCTGTTGATTGCAAATAGATGTTCTTTATCATGTTAAGAAAGTTTCCTTGTCCTCCATTATTTTTTTTTAAGATTTTATTTATTTATTTGACAGAGAGAGATCACAGCAGGCAGAGAGGCAGGCAGAGAGAGGGGAAGGGAAGGAAGCAGGCCCCTCCCTGCTGAGCAGAGAGCCCGATGCAGGACTCGATCCCAGGACCCTGAGATCATGACCTGAGCCGAAGGCAGCGGCTTAACCCACTGAGCCACCCAGGCGCCCTTGTCCTCCATTATTAACAGCTGTGTGGTTTAGGGTACTTTGTCTCTCTGGTCGTCAGTTTCATTTCTTGAAGGTAATAGTTACCATCCCACAGGATTTTTGTGAATGTTCAATGTGATAATATACAATGAGCATTACCAGAATTAAGGTTATTAGTGAGGTTTGTCAAGGTTTCCTCACTTTCTAAGCATGCAGTTATTTCAGAGGAAGGAGAATTTTAATTTGGTCCTCTTGTCCACCTTCCAATGCTTGCTCTCTGGATAGAAGAAATTACTAGAAATACACGCCTGCAGATCTCCCCTCATCCATTTTTATGATCTCAGTCATTTTTGTGGGGATTTTCCTGCCGGATTATCCCATGGCTGCCTCCTGCTTAGAATTCAGGTTTTAGTAAAAGAGCACACACAGAGGATCCTCCCTGATCACCCTAAGTAAAGCTTAGGGTTTACTTAGCTTTACTTAGGGTGATCCACTGCCACCCCAATCACTGTCATATCTTTACCCATTCTATTTTTCATAGCTTAGAACTTTTCCCATTAAATTACTTTTTATCGTTATTGTTATAAATCCCTGTCCTCATTACCTCCCATTGTACCCCCACCACAAAGACAGGGCTTACTGTCTGTTTTCTTCATTATGTCCCCCAAACACCTAGAACAGCAAGTAAATACTCAAACATGTATCAACGTTTATCAAATCACTACACTAGTCCCCATTTGTCTGTAGTTTCAGCTATCCATGGTCAAGTGAATTCCAATCCGGAAGTAGATGATCCTTCTACTGGTATGTTAGGTCAATAGTAGCCTAATGCTATGTCACAATGCGTATGTCATTCATTCCCCTCACTTCATCTCCTCAGGTGGGCATTTTATCATCACCCATCATTACAAGAAGAAGGGGGAGTATAGGATGTTAAGAGATTTTGAGAGAGAGACCACATTCACATAACTATTGCAGTATTGTTATAATTGTCCTATTTTATTATTAGCTATTGTTGCTAATCTCTTATTTTGCCCAATTTATAAGTTAAACTTTATCATAGGTAGGTATGTACAGGAAAAAACATAGTATATGTAGGGCTTGGTACTATCTGTGGTTTCAGACAGCCGCTAGAGGACTTGGAAGGTATCCTACAAAGATGGGGCGACTATTGTATAAGCAACTTGCTTTCTCTATATTGGTTAATTATACAAGGTCCAAACCAAATGTTACTGGGTTATAGGATTGCATTTATGAATTGGGTGAGCCCCCAATAGATTAATGAGATTTAAATTGGGTGTGGAATTTCTTCAAGTGATGGTAATTTCCGTAGATACCAATATATCTCATATCACCAGAGGATATAATTATCCTTAGCTTGAGGGGGCAACTTCATAGGGAAAATGTCTTAATTTAACAGTTAAAAAGCATGTGTAAGATTGCAGGGGATTCCACCACTGTTAAAGTGTTTGCTTTGTGGTTAACTCACACTAAATTACAACTTTTGGAGGTCAGAGAGGTCACTTGCTCAAAAGTCAGCTTGCTGTCTCTTTAATATGGTATAAGTTAAAATCTTCCAAAATCTTCTTCCCCTGCTTCCCCACAAGGTTTGAAATTCCCCATCTTGGCATCATTTCATAGGGCCTCTATACAGAGACAAGTACTTTGTACGTTAAAATGGTATCACAACCTATCTGAAAGTGTCATTAAACAAACATTATTTAAGGCAGGGTCTGGAGGAAATAGAATGGAAATTCTGAGAGGACTCAAGGAGTAGAGAACTGAAGAAAACATCTAGAGCATGGGGTGCTCCCAGGGAAGGGAGGTCTGTATGGAGAATGATAGTGGATAATCCTGATTGTACGTGCCTGGTGATAGTGGTGAGGTTGGAGAGGACAGAGGTCACTCTCTGAGAATGAAGTACATTGGAAAAAGAGGCAAAGGAGCTAGAGAAGCAAACTTCCCATTTTTTTTTAAAGATTTTATTTATTTATTTGACAGGCAGAGATCACAAGTAGGCAGAGAGAGAGAGGGGGAAGCAGGCTGTACGCTCACCAGAGAGCCCGATGAGGGGCTCGATCCCAGGACCCTGAGATCATGACCTGAGCCGAAGGCAGAGGCTTTAACCCACTGAGCCACCCAGGTGCCCCAAACTTCCCATTTTCATAGCTTTGCCTAAGACTAACTTCTCTCTGGAGGTACTTCATACTTTAGGAAAGAAAAAGGTACCTTAGGACCTTTTGAGGTTCCAACCAGTGGAGCTCACAGTTGAGGGACGCTGACATAAAGCAGATGATGAAGTATGCCATTGTAACATAGGCAGCAAAATTATTATTATTTTTTAAAAGATTTTACTTATTTATTTGACAGAGAGAGATCACAAGTAGGCAGAGAGTCAGGCAGAGAGAGAGAGAGAGGAGGAAGCAGGCTCCCTGCTAGCAGAGAGCCTGATGCGGGACTCGATCCCAGGACCCTGAGATCATGACCTGAGCCGAAGGCAGCGGCTTAACCCACTGAGCCACCCAGGCGCCTGGCAGCAAAATTATTAATGCCATCCAGATATGGTATTAAGTAACCTTAACTGAATGTAGAAACAAGACCTGCTCAACAAACTCATGGGCCGCCTTCCTTTCTCTGACCAATTACCCTTTCATCCACTTTCTCTTCTAGATTCTAGAGATTAGGCCCATTTGCTACATATAAAACTATAGCAATACTAATATGAACTTCCTCAGGGCCCACGTAACTGCTCTCCAGGGTTAGAAATAAAGCAGCAGAAATGGAGTTGAAGCTCTGCATATTTTTTCTCAAGTAGTAACCAGTAGCATGAATTTGGTGTTTCATTCCCATGTGCATTTTTCTTTGCCTTCATTTGCTGGAATGAATCATGTTAAATACACACTTCTAGGGGCAGCTGGGTGGCTCAGTGGGTTAAAGCCTCTGCCTTCGGCTCAGCACATGATCCCAGGGTCCTGGGATCGAGCCCCAAATCAGGCTCTCTGCCCAGCAGGGAGCCTGCTTCCTCCTCTCTCTGCCTGCCTCTCTGCCTACTTGTGATCTCTCTCTGTCAAATAAATAAATAAAATCTTAAAACAAAAATACACACTTTTATCCCAAAGTATATAGTATCTTTTGCATACTATAAAATTTTACACAAGTGGCATCACAGTATTTGTATTCTTCTACAACTAGCTTTGTGTCTTTTTTTTTTTTTTTTAAGATTTTATTTATTTATTTGACAGAGAGATCACAAGTAGGCAGAGAGTCAGGCAGAGAGAGAGGGGGAAGCAGGCTCTCCACTCAGCAGGGATGCTGAGGCAGAGGCCGGGCTCGATCCCAGGACCCTGAGATCATGACCTAAGCTGAAGGCAGCAGCTTAATCCACTGAGCCACCCAGGCACCCCTTTGTCTTTTTTTTTTTAAGAGTTCATTTGTTGGGGGGCCTGGGTGGCTCAGCGGGTTAAGCCTCTGCCTTCAGCTCAGGTCATGATCCCAGGGTCCTGGAATTGAGCCCCACATTGGGCTCTCTGCTCAGGGGGGAGTCTGCTTCCTCCTCTCTCTCTCTCTCTGCCGGCCTCTCTGCCTACTTGTGATCTCTGTCAAATAAATAAATAAAATTTAAAAAATAAAAAAAAAGTAAAAAAAAAAATAAAAGCTGTAAAAAAAAAAAAGTTCATTTGTTTATTTGAGAGAGAGCAAGCGAGTGAGAGGGCGAGCACGAGCCGGGGCCAGAGGGAGAGGGAGAGGGAGAAGCAGACTCCCCACTGAGCAGGGAGCCTGACAAGGGACTCAGATCCCAGGACCCCAGGATCATGACCTGACCCGAAGGCAGACGCTTAACCGACTGAGCCACCCAGACGCCCCAGTAATTCTGATAATGAAACAGCATGTCAGATCCTCTATTATTTCTAAATTGCTTAGTATGAGCGATTTCAAATATACAGAAAAGTAAAGGAGCAGTGTGAAGAACACCCGACTTCTCTAAGTTATTAACATGTAGCCACTCTGTTTTCATTTTCACCCCATCTTCCTTCTGTCAGGCCCTTTACCTGAGTGCCTGAGTTCTGGCGAGCAAGTGCACGATGGGAACACTGAAAAGGCCACTATAGTATCTGTCCTTAATCATCCGAATTCATTTAGATCTCCTGCTTGGCCCTCTGTTACTCTTTGTTTGGAATGTTCCTGGATTCTTATTTTGGCTTCTGTTTTTCACTTCTACTGGTGGTTCTTAATTCAAGTACACAGATTCCCAAAGATCCATAGATAAAACCATCAATGATGTATCAAGGGGTCAGGGCACCTAGCTTTGTGTCTTACTCTTTTCTCCACTGCGGCCACTTCATCATTGCTCTCAGAGCGCTGTGGCTCAGGATCTAGTGAGCTCCAGTCTTCTCCCCGGCCCAGGCCTTGCTGACCTATTCAGTTCACCGGCAACATTTTCCAGCCAGTGGATTAAGGTTGGTTTCGCCTTAGGTGCAGGGCCCCTTCTCCTGTTGTCTTGCGCCCGAACACAGACCTAGATCATCACCGTGGGAGCCACACTCTGAAAACTACTGCTCCAGAACATCTTTTCTCCCTGGATACTTTAGCCTCCCTTCCACAAAATAGTCTGCTACAAACTTACCAAAAAGGTGAAAAGATAAAATTCTTAGTAGGTAGAGCACTTCACAAACTGTTTTTTTAAGATTTATTTATTTATTTGACAGAGAGAGATCACAAGTAGACAGACAGGCAGGCAGAGAGAGAGGGGGGAGAAGCAGGCTCCACGCTGAGCAGAGAGCCTGATGTGGGGTTCAGTCCCAGGACCCTGAGATCATGACCTGAGTTGAAGGCAGAGGCTTTAACCGACTGAGCCACCGAGGCACCCCCACAGACTGTTTTATTAACTGTTTGAATGTACTTCATGACAAAGTATAAAATGAAAACCAGACCTTATTAACACCTCACTGATTAATCACCAGACTGTGACTAAGCTTCTTTCCATTTAACAGTCCTGCAGAAATCCTCAAAGAAGGGGCACCCGGGTGACTCAGTTGGTTAAGTGTTGAATTTATTTATTTATTTGACAGAGAGAGATCACAAGTAGGCAGAGAGGCAGGCAGAGGGAGAGGAGGAAGCAGGCTCCCTGCTGAGCAGAGAGCCCGATGCGGGCTCCATCCCAGGACCCTGAGATCATGACCTGAGCTGAAGGCGGAGACTTTAACCCACTGAGCCACCCAGGAGCCCCAAGTGTTGAACTCTTGATCTCAGCTCAGGTTTTAATCTCAGGGTTGGGAGTTCAAGTGCCCACTGTGGAGTCTACTTAAAAGATAAAATATTTCTCTTCTTAAAAAAATCCTCAAACAAGCTAATAGTTACTGAACACGGTCTAACTGGAACCCTTTAGGGCGCCTGGGTGGCTCAGTGGGTTAAGCCGCTGCCTTCGGCTCAGGTCATGATCTCAAGGTCCTGAGATCGAGTCCCACATCGGGCTCTCTGCTCAGCAGGGAGCCTGCTTCCCTCTCTCTCTCTTTCTGCCTGCCTCTCTGCCTAACTGTGATCTCTCTCTGTCAAATAAATAAATAAATAAAAAATATTGCAAAAGAGGAGACCATGAGATTGCAGCAAGTATTTTGGAAGAATAATAAAAAATGTTAGAGTGTATCGAAGATCTTTAAAATGAAGAACAGGGGGGATGTTTGCAACAAGGAAGAGAAGTAATATAGGAAAA
>NW_026740277.1:0-3528 GCF_022355385.1 Mustela nigripes | reverse complement strand
AATCGAGTCCCACATCGGGCTCTCTGCTCAGCAGGGAGCCTGCTTCCCTCTCTCTCTCTTTCTGCCTGCCTCTCTGCCTAACTGTGATCTCTCTCTGTCAAATAAATAAATAAAAAATCTTTAAAAAAAAAAAAAACTGGAACCCTTTACCATATCCATGGTCATGTGAAAAGGGCATCATTTACTAGTTAATACAAGAGACTACATTTCCACTATGGAAGGAGGAAGGCATAAGCCAAGAGAGCTGGCTTGAAAATTACTTCAGCTGGTTGCTCAGGAAGGTTTTCTAAATCACTAACTAGGCTGATATTTTACAGCTTTCTTCTTCTTCTTCTTCTTTTTCTTTTTTTTTTTTTTTTTAAGATTCTATTTATTTATTTGACACAGAGAGAGACAGCAAGAGAGGGAACACACGCAGGGTAAGTGGGAGAGGGAGAAGCAGGCTTCCTGCTGAGCAGGGAACCCGATGCCGGGCTCCATCCCAGAACCCTGGGATCATGACCTGAGCCAAAGGCAGATGCTTAACAGATTGAGCCACCCAGGTGCCCCTACAGCTTTATTCTTATAGCTATGACAAAAGGACTTCACAAGAACCAAACTATGGAAGTACATACAGTACGGTGAATCTGTATCTGGCACAGAAGTGGGGGACAACTGAAATTCTAAGAAGAAAACACTGGTTTTAAAACCTTTACAAAACTTGTCATTTAGCTACTCAGAAAGCTTTTTTTAAATGAAGCTCTAAGCAATTCAGAGGGTGTCCAGGCTGTTCTTTAATGACATGTACCACACCTGGCTCACTGCTAACTTGCATTCTGCAAAGTAGTTTGCTTTTAGCATTCTCCTTCTACATCTGCTTAATCTTTTTCTTCCTCTTTTTCTCACCTGCTTCTTCCCCTTTGTCATAGTCATCATCATTCTACGTGTGTGGTCCTGCCAAGTATAATACTGATCTTGGGTCTGGGTGCTCATGGAAAAAGAACCCCAGTTGAAGATTTTCAGGAATTATAGCTTTAATAACCTTACGTAGCATTCCAAGCTGGGCATTTCAGGACTCCAATAGTAATTGAAGAATGAGTCTTTGGAAATTGTTTTGTTGTTTTGTCTCTCTCCCAGATAAACAAACAAACAAACAAACAAACAAATAAAATCTTTAAAAAGAGACAAGGGATCAGAATCAACTGGATATGACCTTATCATATATGTTTTAGTCAACACCTCACTTGAGAAATATTCACTGGGCTCAAAGAAATTCTGTGAAACTCATAGGCTCACTAGCATTGGAGACCTTGAGCAAAATCTCGTCCAGGTGCTCTAAAATAAATCATTGGGTTTCTGAACCACATTTCAGAGTAACCCTGCGTTCTTGAAAACTTTCACACCAAAACAAAGAATTTTTTAGGGTGGACATTACTTTCAGACTTCTTCTCAAGTTTTGTGTTCCTTTTTTATTTCCTTAACTGTCTCCTCAATACCTGGTTTTCATTTATTTTTATTTCTGCAGGCTTATAAGATGATTTATATCTCTTATCAAACAGGTTGATAGGGACAGGCGTATTTTCTCTCACTCTCTCAGACAGCAATAAGTCACTGCTTAACATCATTAGGCAAGTCCTGAAGGAAGTTTACCTATGCTCCAACTGAATCTATCACATTTTTCCTGGGAAGCTACCTTGGCTGGAGGAATGTGTCTCCTCTCTATGGCTGATTCCTTCCTTCCAGCCGTCAGTCACGAGGGGCCGACCACTCTCATTGCGCCTTGTGATGCCAGCGCCACAGCCTCCCTGGCAGAAAAGCGCCTCCTGGGCAGAGCTTGGGGCTCCTCTGCTTTCCCATCTCAGTGCCTTTTTCTTCCCCACCGTCAAGTGTCCTCCATCCCCTAATGAAGACCGGAGACTCAGGAGGGCGCAGCTGGGGAAAGATGACGGGCAGTCCCTCGGCGCCACAGTCTATCTCTCTGGGGTCCTGTGGCCAGACCCGTCCTCTTGGCCTCGCTGAGTGGCCCACACAGCACGAGGGTTCACGTCTTCAACAGTCCCCGGGACGGCCCCCGGTGCCCCTCCTCCCTCTCCATCCTTCCCAGCAGCTGCTTCCAGTTGGGCAGCCAGAGCTGGGTTTAGGTCGCTTCTTTCACCAACCGCGTTGGGGTACCCCCGCTGCCTCCTGCCTGGCTATGGCTGGGAAGCCAGGACACGGGTGAGGGCAAACGAGGGAGGTGGCTGAGGCCGTGCTGCTGGGGGAGGTCGATGGCCTGAGGTCGGCATGATGGCCACGACTGCTGGACAACCTTGCCTGGCAGATTCCCTGTTGGCCTTGAGCTGACATTTACATATGGCCAAAGTCGGGGCAAGTTGAGGAAGAGCTCAGGAAAGTTCCCTCCGGCAACTTTCTCCAGCGTCCAGTTCCCTCCAGCAGGGCATCTCCCTGGAGGCCTCTAGGTCTTAAGCTCATTGGCTGAGAAGGGGTGATGGACAGGCTGTCTCTTGGCCACCCCGCCCACCACCTCGCCTCCAGTTTGCTTTGGTGAAGAGGGGTCATTGCTCTCCTCTCCATGCACACCCCAGGAGGAAAGACTAAGTCATGATTACCCATATATGCTGTGCAAATGATTCAAGATTGGTAGCTCTTTCTAAATGGATTTTTTTTTTAAGGTAGTCTCTTCTCCTAACGTGGGGCTCAGACTCACAACCCGGAGATCAAGACTTGCAAGTGTTGCCCCCTGAGCCAGGCAGGTGCCCCAAATAAAACAGGAAGCCTTGACCCAGTAGGTACAAATTCCACCAAGGGGCTGGAGTGCTTCCTTCCACTAACACAAACTCCAGTCAAGCTGCTGCTTTTTCCCCTTCTCTTTCCTTCCATTTCCTTCTCTTCTCTTCTCTTCTCTTCTCTTCTCTTCTCTTCTCTTCTCTTTCTCTTTCTCTTTCCTTTTGATTACCTTTTTTCTTTTTTCTTCTCTTCTTTCTATTCTCTTTTCTTTCTTTCCTCCCTCCTTTCTCCTTTCCTTCCTTTCTCCTTTTCTTCCTTTCTTTCTTTCTTCCTTCCTTCCTTCCTTCCTTCCTTCCTTCCTTCCTTCCTTCCTTTCTTTCTTTCTTTCTTTCTTTCTTTCTTTCTTTCTTTCTTTCTTTCTTTCTTTTTTAACATTTTGGTTCCAGATCAAGACAGCACGGTTTTGTGCAAAATGCCCTGGGCTTAATGGTGAGATATTAATGAAAATGTTTTAGGTTGGAAGAGACCTTAGAAATCATGGAATGCAGTGGTTCTCCAAACTTGAGTATGCATAGGGGATCACCTGAAGTGCTTTTCTGGTTTCATATAAATTTTATAATTATTTGTTCCATTTCTTTGAGAAAGATGGATGGTACTTTGATAGGAATTGCATTAAATGTGTAGATTGCTTTAGGTAGCATAGACATTTTCACAATATTTATTCTTCCAATCCAGGAGCATGGAACATTTTTCCATTTCTTTGTGTCTTCCTCAATTTCTTTCATGAGTACTTTATAGTTTTCTGAGTATAGATTCCGTGCC
>NW_026740276.1:0-10738 GCF_022355385.1 Mustela nigripes | reverse complement strand
AGCCAATGTAGAAAATCTAGA
The DNA here is from genome assembly GCF_022355385.1 of Mustela nigripes. NCBI lineage: Eukaryota > Metazoa > Chordata > Mammalia > Carnivora > Mustelidae > Mustela > Mustela nigripes. Next base: position 10,717 of record NW_026740276.1, on the reverse strand, counting down.
TGGTGTTATAGAAAATTCCATAAAACCCTTTGCATTAGTTTAACAGCCTGGTATAATATTTAGAAACCAGACTGTGTAATTTCTTTGAGCAGTTAAGCATAGAAAAACATGGCTGAAAGAATGATAAACACTTAACATTTACTTAACTTTTTGTTAATTTTTATCCTTTAATGCCCATATTGTGTCCATAATGTCCTAAGTATTTGTGGTTGTTAGAGCAAAGTAAATTTGAAAATTTCCATGGGGAGGGGAAATGGTATCTGTTTGTAAAACAAAACAAAACAAAACAAAAACACAGATCACAGGTTGTGAGCTGCCCTTCCCTTACTGCTCAATGCATTTTCATTAACACCCACCTCACAGTCCATAGGCAGCCATCTGTGTTCCCATCTTTAAGAAATGTTATCCCACAAGTCACTGTTGCCTATTACATAAATCAAACAGACATTCAACCTCTTGGAATGGAATCAGAAACCCACAAAGCTGACTGCTGTCAGGACTCATAAGGAAGGCAATTAATAAATTTATTATTTAGGAGAGGAGTTGTTTGCTTTCCAAAAATCCATGCAAAATTGGAATGTTATCCGGAGTGTATATCAAACTAACGAAGCTTTTAGCTGTCTTTTTATCTCAGGTTCACCCTTTGACAATCATTATATTTTCTCCTTTATCTCTGGTTTGGTCAACCATGCTAGTTTCAGAACACTTAATTCATTCAGTCAATAAACAAAGACTTATTTAGTACTAATTTTTTGTGGGTGGGATGAATAAGACAAATATCTGCCACAATGGAGCACATGATCTAGAGTTTAAAATTCATATTTGAATTACTTACATACTACCACATACATGAATTACATACTTACCACAACAAGGAGAAGACCTTAATATTAAGAGCAATAAAATTGATATGTCTATTAGTAGAAATAAAAAATGGTCATATATTAACTAAAGTAAAATTTAGGGGTCCCTGGGTGACTCAATCAGTTAAGCAGCTGCTTTTGGCTCAGGTCATGATCCCAGGGTCCTGGGATTAAGACCTGCATCGGGCTCACTGCTGGGTAATAAGCCTGCCTCTCGATCTTCCTCTGCTGGCCTCTCTGCCAACTTGAGCTCTCTCTCTCTCTGTCAAATAAACAAATAAAATCTTAAATAAAGATAAAGTAACACTTACTGAAGATTTGGGGATGGTGATGTCATCAAGATGGCAACATGCATGCATGGATGGCTCGTTATTTATTGCTAAAGGTAAATGTATAGTCAAAACCAGATTCTCTAATATTGTAATGGTGATATATAAATCATTTACTAGTCTAGTTTAAAAGTTAAAAAAAAAGCCTATTAAAAATAACTATAACTGCAATCATTTGTTACTGAAAGTACAATATAAAAATGATCTAAAATGTAAAAACATCAATAACCTGTTGTAATAGGAGAAGTATAAATTTTCTGTACATTATTGAAGTTCAGTTGTTCTCAACATAAAATGGAATGTTATAACTAACGTATTTTATATAAGCTTAATGGTAAATATAAAAAAATATGTAGTAGATACACAAAAGATTTTGATAAAGAAGTTAAAACATACTGCCAAAAAAAGTCATCAGATTACAAACAAAGAGAACAAGACAGGAAATAAAGAGCAGAGCATCTACAAAAGAGCAAAAAATTAACAGAGAAAAAAAACAGATAAACACTGGGGAAAGAAAAAATTAAAAAAAAAGGGAGGGGAAGGCAAGCCATAATACACTTAACTATAAGTAACAAACTGTTTCTGGAGGGGAGATGGGCAGGGGAATGGGCTAAGTCAGTAATAATTATTAGGAGGTCACTTGTGATGAGCATTGAATGTTATATGTAAATTGTGAATTACTAAATTCTACTCCTGAAACTAATATTACACTACATATTAACTAAAATTTAAATAAATCATGAAATATAAAAAGAATGAAAGGCAATAGTTAAGTCCTTACCTATTACTTTAACTGTAAGTGAATGGAATCATCCAGTTGGAACACATAGAAAGGCTGTATAGATTAAAAAAACAAACAGAAAACACAAGATCCAACAATATGTTGCATATAAAAGAATCACTTTAGCTTTAAGGACACACATGGGCAGAGAGTAAAGGGATGGAAAATGATATTGCAAGCTAATGATAATAAAAGAAAACAAGGGTAGCAATAACTATAACAGACAAAATAGGGTTTATATAAGCTAAAAATCACCACAGAGTCAAAGAAGTTCATTATACTATAAGCAAAGTGTCATCATTTCAATACAGCAATTGTAAATATCATGTACCTAATATTGAGCCACCAATATATAAAACAAATACTAACAAAACAAAAAGGAGAAATAAATAGCAATACAATAGTATCTGGGGTCAATAATACCCCATTCTTACATATGGATAGATCATCCAGACAGAAAATCAATAAGAAAATAGTGAATTTAAACACTATGCCTGGACAACTGGGTGGCTCAGTCAGTTAAGCCTTTGCTTTGGCTCAGGTCGTGATCCCAAGATCCTGAGATAGAGTCTACATTGGGCTCCCTGCTCAGGAGGGGGTCTTCTCACTCTGTCTCTGCCCTTACCTCTTGCTCATTCTCTCTGCCCTGCTCTCTCTCAAACAAACAAATAAACAAACAAAACAAAACAAACAAACAAGAACTATGTCAAATGAACCTAACATATTTACATGATATTTCATCCAATACTATCATAATAAATATTCTTCTCAAACACACGTGGAAAATTTTCTAGGATAGATCACGTTTTAAACCACGAAACAAGAGTCCCCCCAAAATCAATAATATAGAAAGCAATTGAGTATATTTCCAGCCAAAATAATATGAAACTAGAAATCAATACAGATGTAAATTTGGAAAATTTACAAATACACAGACATACACATTTTTAAACAAACAAAATATCAAAAAAAAAGAAGACAAAGTGGGAATAAAAATACATCTTGAGGAAAATAAAAAAATATATACCAAAAAATTATGAGAAGCAGCAAAGCACTTATAAAAGGAAATTTTATAGCTATAAATGTATATTTAAAAAAGATTTCTAATAAATAACTTAATATAACAGCTCAAAAAAACAACTAAGAGAACAAAGTAAACTTAAAAGTAGCAAAAGGAAGGAAAAAAATAAAAATTAAGGCAGAAATAAATGAAATATAGAATTAAAAAAGTAGAAAGAGTTTTTTTAAATGGTAAATAAAATTAGACTTGGTAATGATAAATAAAAAAAGACAGCTAGACTAACTCAGAAAAAAGAGAGAAGACTCAAAAAAATCAGAAATGAAAAAGGAGACATTATCACAGATACCACAGAAATATAAAGGATAAAAGACAGTTAAATGCAGGCAAATCAAAAGCCTAGAGGAAATGGACAAATTCCTAGGCACATACAACCTATCAAGACTGAATCATAAGGACATAAAAAATGTCAACAGACCAATAAGGGGTAAGGAGATTGAATCCATAATACAAGCCTTCTAAAAAATAAAAGTCCAGAGTCAGATGATTTCCACAGTGAATTCTACCAAACATTTTAAGAAGAAATAATACAAACACTTTTAAAACCCTTCCCAAAAAGTTGAGGAGGTTGAAATACTCCGAGGAACATTTTACAAAGCCAGCATTATCTTGATATCAAAACTAGACAGGAGCACTACAAAAAAAAATAATCAGCAACAAAAGAACTACTGAATAATATCCCTGATAAATAAAAATGTAAAAATTCTCTACCAAATGCTACAAAACTGAATTCACCAGCACATATCAGTAAATGTGATGCATTATATTAATAGAATGATCAATAAAAACTCATATGATCAACTCAATATATGCAGAAAAGGCATTTGACAAAATTCAACACCCTTTCATAATAAAAATACTCACCAAACTGGGTACAGAAAGAATACACATCAACACAATAAAAACCACATATTGCGTGGAAGGATTCAAGATGGTGGAGAAGTAGCAGGCTGAGATGACATCAGGTAGCAGGAGATCAGCTATATAGCTTATCTAACCATTGCAAACACCTACAAATCCAATGGGAGATCAAAGAGAAGGAGAGCAACAATTCTAGAAACAGAAAATTGATCACTTTCTGAAAGGTAGAACCAGTGGAAAAGTGAACCCAAAGAACGGGAAGGTAGACCATGGGGGGAGGGGCCAGCTCGTGGCAAGTGGTGGAGCCATGGAGCAGAAAATCAGGACTTTTTAAAAGTTTGATCCACTGAGGGATATCACCTCAGAGGCTAAACCAGAGTGAAGCCCAAGTGGGGTCAGCATAGCCCCAGGTTCCTCAGGGTCACTGAAGGACCAGGGGTATCTGAGTATCACAGACCTAACAGCTATTAGAGTGGGGAAGCCGGCTACAGAGACAAAGCTGAGGAGTGAGCTCTCAACCCAGGGTTACTTTGAACCAGGCATAGGCAGGGTGAGCTTGGAGCATGGCCAAGGGCCAGGGACATGGGAGTAATTGAGCTCTTTTCTCCAAGCATGGCCAGAGGCCAGGGAGATGAGAATGACCAAGGACTTTTCTCCAAGTGCGAATGAGAGAGAGCTTTTCTCCAAGCATGGCCAGAGGCCGAGAAGATGGGAGTGCACTCTGAGGGTGCACTGAGGAGTGGGGCCCTGAGCTCTCCACTACTCTTGGCCGGATTGTGAGACAATTATCATTCCATCATCCAGAACTCTACGGAACTCTACAGTAATCCTTCGGGGAACAACAGCTCCCGGATTACTTAGCCTCAACCCAGGAAAGGGCAGGACAAATCCATCTCAGGCAAAGGCACTTGAGAATCAATAGAACAGGCCCCTTTCCCAGAAGACGAAAAAGAAACCCAGCCAAGATCAACTTCACTTACTAAAGAGAACAGTGGAATTCCAGAGGAGGAGAAAGCAAAACAAGGAATTCATGGCTTTCTCCCAATGATTCTTTAGTCTTGTAGTTATATTTTTTTCTTTTTTCTTCTGCTAATTTTTTTTTAAGTTTTACCCATTCTTCTTTTAATGATTTTTTTAACGAGTTTATTTTTAAAATACCTTACAAAAATAATAATCTATTTTGAACCTTCATTATTATAGTCATATTTTATCCTCCATTGTATCTAACTATATATTTTTTTACACATAGAGTTTTTTCTTCTAAAAAATTTGGGGTATAACTTCTCATAATAGATCAAAATATACCCTAGATCTAGCTCCAAGGTTGTTCTACTGTCCAGCCTGAGCAAATTCTCTCCAGTTTATCTTTCTTTATTGTCCAACCAACTTGCTCTACCAAATTATTTTTTAGAAATTAAATTTTTTTCCCTGATTTTTATAGGTTTATTCCATCCCTTCATTGTGCCTAACCTAACATGTTTTTCATCCTTTAAAATCTTGGGAGGTAGTTTCTTCTAAGAGACCAAAATACTCCCCAAATTAAGTGAGTGACCGTGTTCTAGTCACAAGTCTAGTATATATATATATATATATATATATATATATATTTTTTTTTTTTTAATATTTTTTCCTTGGTTTCTTTTTTTAAACCTTTTTTCCCCCTTGAACTTTTTATCCCCTTTCGTTCTCCCACAATTTGGGATCTCTTCTGATTTGGTTAAAGCACATTTTCCTGGGGTCTTTACCACCCTTTTAGCATATTTGCTCCTTTATATATTCTTATCTGCTCAAAATGACAAGGTGGAAAAACTCACTGCAAGAAAAAGAACAAGAAGCAGTACCAAAGGCTAGGGACCTAATCAAAACAGACATTAGTAATATTACAGAACTAGAGTTCAGAATGACAACTCTCAAGGTTCTAGCTCGCCTCGAAAAAGGCATGGAAGATATTAGAGAAACCCTCTCCAGAGAGATAAAAGCCCTTTCTGGAGAAATAAAGGAACTAAAATCTAACCAAGTTGAAATCAAAAGAGCTATTAATGAGGTGCAATAAAAAATGGAAGTTCTTACTGCTAGAATAAATGAGGTAAAAGATTTAGTGATACAGAAGACCAAATGATGGAGAATAAGGAAGCTGAGCAAAAGAGAGACAAATACTGGACCACGAGGAGAGAATTTGAGAGATAAGTGAAACCATAAGACGACACAACATTAGAATAATTGGGATCCCAGAAGCAGAAGAGAGAGAGAGGGGAGCAGAAGGTATATTGGAGAGAATTTTTGTAGAGAATTTACCTAATATGGCAAAGGGAACAAACATCAAAATCCAGGAGATGCAAAGAATGACCCTCAAAATCAATCAAAATGGGTCCACACCCCGCAACCTGATAGTAAAATTTACAACTGATAACGACAAAGGGAAAATCCTGAAAGCAGCCTGGGAGAAGTCTGTATTGTACAGCAGTAAAACCATTTGATTGGCAGCAGACTGATCCACAGAGACCTGGCAAGCCAGAAAGAACTGGCATGATATATTCAGAGTGTTAAGTGAGAAAAAAATGCAGCCAAGAATACTATATACAGCTAGGCTATCATTGAAAATAGAAGGAGAGATTGAAAAGCTACCAGGACAAACAAAAGCTGAAAGAATTTTCAAACACCAAACCAACTCTCCAGGAAATATTGAAAGGGGTTCTCTAAGCAAAGAGAGAGCCTAAAAGTAGTAGATCAGAAAGGAACAGAAACAATATACAGTAACAGTCACATTATAGGCAATACAATGCCACTAAATTCATATCTCTCAATAGTTATCCTGAATGTAAATGGCCTAAATGTACCAATCAAAAGACACAGGGTATCAGAATGGATAAAAAGCAAAACCCGTCAATATGCTGCCCATGAAACTCATCATAGACCCGAAGATACCCCCCAGATTGAAAGAGAGGGGGTGAAAAACAATTTACCATGTTAATGGACATCAGAAGAAAGCTGTGGTGGCAATCCTTATATCAGATCAATTAGATTTTAAGCCAAAGACTATAATAAGACATGAGGAAGGACACTATATCATACTCAAAGGGTCTGTCCAACAAGAAGACCTAACAATTTTAAATATCTATGTCCTTAACATGGGAGCAGCCAACTATATAAACCAAATTAATAACAAAATCAAAGAAACAGATCGACAATAATAAAATAATAGTAGGGGAATTAACACTCCCCTCATTGAAATGGACAGATCATCCAAGCAACAGATCAACAAGGAAAAAGGCCTTAAATGACACACTGGACAAGATGGACAACACAGGTATATTCAACAGATTCCATCCCAAAATAACAGATACACATTCTTCTCTAGTGCACATGGAACATTCTCCAGAATAGACCACATTCTGGGTCATAAATCAGATCCCAATCATTATCAAAAGATTGGGATCATCCCCTGCATATTCTCAGACCACTCAATCACAAGAGGAAATTTGGAAAGAACACAAATACATGGAGACTGAACAGCATCCTTCTAATAAATGAATTGGTCAACCAGGAAATTAAAGAAGTATTGAAAAAATTCATGGAAACAAATGATAATGAAACAAAAGTGTTCAAAATCTGTGGCATACAGCAAAGGCAGTCCTGAGAGGAAAATATTACTCTGAACAAGCCTTTCTTAAGAAACAAGAAAGAACTCAAATACACAACATAACCCTACACCTAAAGGAGTTGGAGAAAGAACAACAAAGAAAGCCTAAACCCAGCAGGAGAAGAGGAATAATAAAGATCAGAGCAGAAATCAATGAAATAGAAACAAAAAAACCAAACCAAAACAAAACACAACCACCACCACCAACAACAAAAAAAACCAGTAGAACAAATCCACGAAACTAGGAGGTGGTTCTTTGAAAGAATTAATAAGATTGATAAACCCCTTTCCAGACTTATCAAAAAGAAAAAAGAATGGACCCAAATAAAAAAAAATCATGATTGAAAGAGGAGAGATCACAACAAACACCAAAGAAATACAAACAATTATAAGAACATACTATGAGCAACTCTACGCCAACAAATTCAACAATCTGGAAGAAATGGATACCTTCCTAGAGACATATAAACTACCTCAACTGAACCAGGAAGAAATAGAAAACCTGAACAGACTCATCACCAGTACGGAGATAGAAACAGTCATCAAAAATCTCCAAACAAACAAAAGCCCCAGGACAGATGGCTTCCCAGGGGAATTCTACCAAAGATTTAAAGAAGAATTAATTCCTATTCTCCTGATACTGTTCCCAAAAAATAGAAATGGAAGGAAAACTTCCAAACTCTTTTTTTCTGAGGCGAGCATCACCTTCATCCCAAAACCAGACAAGGATCCCATCAAAAAAGAGAACTTCAGACCAATATCCTTGATGAATACAGATGCGAAAATTCTCACCAAAATACTAGCCAATAGGATTCAACAGTACATTAAAAGGATTATTCACCACGACCAAGTGAGGTTTATTACAGGGCTACAAGGTTGGTTCAACATCTGCAAATCAATCAGTGTGATACAACACATTAATAAAAGAAAGAACAAGAACCACATGATACTCTCCATAGATGCTGAAAAAGCATTTGACAAAGTGCACTATCCCTTCCTGATTAAAACTCTTCAAAGTGTAGGGATACAGGGCACATATTATCAGTATTATCAAAGCCATCTATGAAAAACCCACTGCAAATACCATTCTCAATGGAGAAAAACGGAATACTTTTCCGCTGAGGTCAGGAACACGGCAGGGATGTCCATTATCACGACACTGCTATTCAACATTGTACTAGAAGTCCTAGCCTCAGCAATCAGACAACAAAAAGAAATTAAAGGCATCCAAATTTTGACAAATTGGCAAAAGAGAAGTCCAACTATCACTGTTTGCAGATGATATGATACTGTATGTGGAAAACTTAAAGGACTCCACTCCAAATCTGTTCTAACTTCTATTGGAATTCTGTAAAGTGTCAGGATATAAAATCAATGCACAGAAATTGGTTGCATTTTTTTATAACAACAAGACAGAAGATATAGAAATTAAGGAGTGAATCCCATTTAAAATTGCACCCCACACCCTAAGATACCTAGGTGTAAACCTAGCCAAAGAGACAAAGAATTTATACTCAGAAAACTCTAAAGTGCTCATGAACGAAATTGAAGAAGACACAAAGAAATGGAAAAATTTTCCATGCTCCTGTACTGGAAGAACAAATATTGTTAAAATGTATGCTACACATTGTATGACTGCTATGAAATAAATGTTTCCTTTAAAAAAATACTAAATATGAATAGTTCTAAGTAAATAATTATGACACCTTATTTTTTTTCTTCATGGTCCTTAACACTATTCTATAATTCAATAAACATGGTTGGCTCACATAAACATTAGTTAACCTCACTACAGTATAGAATTCATGAGCAGAAAATATATCAATTTTAATCATCACATTATACTTTGTCCAAGCTCTGTGCCTGTCTCATAATAGGTACCCAATAATCACTTGTTAAATAAATGAATAAATCAGACTATGTTAAACCTTCAACGTATGATAACAAGTAAATTCATGTGTGTATATATATATGGGACTTTATTCAGAATCATTTGTAGAGAGGTATGATCAACTAAAATTATTCATTGTCTTTTCAAATGCAAAAAAAGGAGATTCCCAGAATTAAATCAAATGCAATTTTACTCAAAAAATCAATTGACTGGGGCACCTGGCTGGCTCTCAGTTGTTAAGCGCAGGTCATGATCCCAGGGTCCTGGGATAGAGCCCTACTTCAGGCTCTGCTCAGTGACATGCTTGCTTCTCCCTCTCCACTTCCAGTGCTTGTGTTCCCTCTCTCTCTTTGTCTCACTCTGTCAAATAAATAAATAACTTTTTCAGAAAAAAAAAGAAGAAAAAAGAAGAAGAAGAAGAAGAAGAAGAAGAAGAAGAAGAAGAAATTAACTATGTTCATTGCATACTGTATTGCTGGCCACTCAACAATCTGGGAGACAGAAAGATAGACATGATTTCAAAGAGTTTTACTTCAGGTACAGAGATCATGGAAAACAACAAAAGCTAGTAAAAAAAAATCTCAGAAACTATAATTATGTTTCTTAGGATGATACAGGGGGGTCCATCTGTATGTTTTTTAATGGCCTCAAGTTCTTTGACCTTCCTTTTATCTAGAACTAGGAGTTATTGCCTAACCCGTGAGTCTCCACTGCCTTTGGATAACACTGTTAGCATAGCTGCAATGCGTTAACTTCTGACACTAGGCAGAACACACTGTTCAGCTTCCACTCTGCTGCCACAATAACTCTTGAAACCCTGAGTTGCAATGTAAGTTCTGATTATCCAGAGGATAGCATCTTTGAGAAAGCTACCACCACATGAAGTGCTCTCATGTAGGTCCTTAGGTCAACAGTCTCTGCTGAGCCTGATCTTTGAGCCTTTTAAGCTCAGGCTATAGACAAGTAAATAAAATCATGTCAAAATGGTTCTAGCCCCGCCTTTTGAATCATTTTAAGCCATTCAAGTTTCCATCCTGAAGCCCCAGACATGGAGAAAAAGAGATAAACCATATACATTTTGCCTTGTCATAATTCCTCACCCACAAAATCCACATTTTTTATGCCAAAAGTATGTGGATGTTTGTTATGCCTTAGCAGAAATCTGGAAAAGGGGTTCAGATAAATGAGAGATATCAGGTAATTTGAGGAATTCATGAAAGGCTTCATGAACACTGTTACTCAAATTTGTCATCTGCAGTTTCTGTTGAAGAATT
>NW_026740275.1:0-10744 GCF_022355385.1 Mustela nigripes | reverse complement strand
ATTTGGTGAGTGCTGTGAAGTGTGTAAACCTGGTGATTCACAGACCTGTACCCCTGGGGATAAAAATATATGTTTATAAAAAAAAAAAAAGAATCACTGAACATTATAATAGAAACTAATGATGTACTTATACCTTGGTTAATTGAATTTAAATGAAAAAAAAATAAAAGAAATTATCAACAGAGTAAAGAGATAACCTATGGAATGGGAGAAAATATTTGCAAGCCCTATATGTGATCTAAGTTAATATCCAAAGTATATAAGAAATTCAAGCAATTCAATAGCAAGAAAGCAAAAACTCAATTAAAAATGGGCAAAGCACTTGGCTAGCCATTTCTCAAAGAAAATGTTGACATGGCTCCCATCTCTCACTAATCATAATGGAGATACAAATCAAAATCATAATGAGATATCACCTCATCTCTGTTAGAATGACAATAGTCAAAAAGAATGGTGAGGATGTGAAGCAAAGGGAATCCTTGTCCACTCTTAGGTGGAAATGTCAATTGGTGCTGTGATTATAGAATACAGTATGGAGGTTCCTCAAAAAAATTAAAAATAGAACATATGACCCAGCAATCCCACTCTGGGTAAATATCCAAAGGAAATGAAACTACTATCTCAAAGAAATACTTGCATTCTCATGCTTATTGCAGCATTATTTATAATAGTCAAAATATGGAAATAACTCAAATGTCTATCAACAGATGAATGGATAAGAAAGAATTGATAAGGAGGATATATATTTGTATGTCTGTGTGTGTATATAATGTATGTATACTATATATAAATTAGAATTGTATATTATAAACCATATATCATACATTTATTTATATAATACATTACATTTAATATATAAATATATTTATGAGATGTTCATCTATAATATTTGCATATTATGAATATAAATGTATATTATATGGTATTTATATTATAAATACATATATTATAAATCATAATTTCCATATATTAATATATACATATAAATGGAACAGAATATTCAGTCATGAGAAAAAAGGAAATCCTGCCATTTGTGACAAAGTGGTTGAAACTTGAGGACATTTTACTAAGCGAAATAAAACAGATGGAGAAAAACAAATTTGTATGATCTCACTTAAATGTGTTATTAGAAAACAAAAGTTAAACTCATAGAGACAGAGAGTTGAGTGGTGGTGACCAGCAGCTGTGGGGGTGGAGAGTGGAGAAATGGGGAGATATTGGTCAAAAGGTGCAAAGTTAAAATTACATAAAATAAATTTTTTAGATATATAAGGTATAGGCATGATGACTAATATTTAATAATACTCTATTGAACACTGGAAATATGCTAAGAGAGTAGATTTCAGGTGTGTTCACTACACACCAAAAGTGATAATGATATGAGGAAATTATATGTTAATAGGCTTAATTGCAATAATCATCTCACTATATGTATATCAAATCATCAATTGTATACCTTAAATATATACAGTTTTTATTGAAAAATACATCAGTAAATGAAAAAAGGAAAGGTAGAAGTTTGTATAAAATTTCAAACTGTATTTTTCATGTGTACAAATATTAAGACTAAGACATTTTTAGTTTGCTAAATATGTTCTGGCAAATCATTTTGTCCCTAAATAATAACTACAAGTGCATGTTTGAAAGCAAAATCTGTTCTTCAAATATGTAGGTAAGTGCCATTAGTTGTGTTTGAGTTTTATAAGCTTGAAAAAGAATAGTAATTTCTGATTAGAATTTAATACAACTTGATTGACTCATAAAGCTGAAGAAAGAAAATGTCAAAATGTGCTAATATATACAGAACCTGCCAACACCATGGAGAGAAGTATCAGTTTTACCTGAAGCTAACGCAATCCAGGGCTTATCACTGCATGAGGGTTGCTTATGGTATGTATGATATCTTTGAGTCTTGTGTGTGCATGCGTGTGTGTGTGGGGGTGGGTATGGCATCATCTCCATAAGATACCTTTCGTGTCTGATTATTTACAGAATTTTTTTTTAAAAAAGGCAACCTAGGAAAAACTGCAACTATTTGATAACAGAATTCATGTTCTGAAAAATTAATATTTACAGATGTGAATTTAGAGCCAAAGATATAATGAAATATGTGTATTTTTATATTAAATTTAAATATTTTTAAATTAAATTCAAATTTAAATTCAAATATGACTTGAAATCCTATTTCTTAAATAATGTTCTTAATAGTGATCTTTCTTCTTCTTTTTATTTTATTTTAATTTCTTTTATTTTATTTGGCTTAGTTGATCCCATTTTTGTCAAATTCCAGTCAGATTTACCCTTGAATGGACACTCTCACAGCTCTTTTAAAAGTAGATAGAAGCAGAGGTTTCACTGAGGGAACCCCTTGCTAAAATCTTTTGAAGTAAATATATCCACATGATTATTTAGCAATCCAGAGAGTGTCAGCACTAATTAAAAGCCAGGATTTACTTCTGTTTTCACATCTTTTGTATAGTAAAGAACACTCTCTCATAAAAGGGTTTTTCCTAGGATGATCTAAAATTTAAAATCTTTCCTAACAAGATCAGTTCAAGCAGCATGTTCCTTCAACAAGAGCTTTGGAAATGCTGCAAGTCTATGAACTTGGACTCTGGACCCAGACTGCTTGGATTTGAATTCTGACTGGTTAGTTTGCAACCAGGTGGACTTATTTAACCTCTGTGGCCACGTCTGATACCTGTTCCACATGAGTATGAAAAATGATGGCAGAGTTCACAAGATAGTGATATTCCTAGGTCACTGCTTCCTCATGGATCCATCAGACATTCACGGAGTGCCTTCCAGATGCTAGATTCCATGAAAGATGAGGCAAATTTACCCACCTATAGTTTGGCAAGGACCTAATACTCAGGAATGCTATTGTGTTATGCTCTTCTTCTGGAATCTGGAACTTTTAACTTTTTTAAGATTTTATTTATTGGGGCACCTGGGTGGCTCAGTTGGTTAAGCAACTGCCTTTGGAGTCCCTGCTCAGCGGGGAGTCTGCTTCTCCCTGTGACCTCTCCTCTTTCATGTTCTCTCCTTCTCATTCTCTTTCTCTCAAATAAATAAATAAAATACTTTTAAAAGTTTTTATTTATTTATTTGTGCCCCTCTTCCCAAAAGCCCGTAGTTCCATTTTGATCACAAAACAATGATCAGACAAGTCCAAATTGAAGGACTTTCTACAAATTCCCTCCCAAGGATTCTTCAAAGTTGTTAATGGTCACCAAAACAAGAGAAGTCTGAAGAACCATCACAGCCAGTAGAAACCTACGGTGACATGACAACGAAATGCAATGTGAAATCCTAAATGTGAAACTAAAACAGAGAAAGCAGCAACAACAGCAGGGAAAAACTAAAGAAATCTGAATAAACTATGGGTCTTTATTTTAGTTCATTTATTTATTCAGTTCATAATAATGTGTCAATGTCGGTTCATTACTTTTTATACTGTGACAATACTAATTTAGTATTTTAATAATAGAGGACACTGGATGTGGGGTATATGGAAACTACCTCTACTATCTTAGCAATTTTTCTTTAAATCAACAACTTTTACAATTTAAATGTTGATTTAAAAGAAAAAAAATGCTCCTTTCAGTCCTAAAGTCATGGCGATAAAATTATCTCAACTTCCAGGGACCCTTGAATAGCCAAACCTCCAAACAAGTCAATATCCTTTTCTTTTTGGTGTTCAAAGACTTTTCAGATGACACAGAATGGCCCAAATGAAAATCAGGGTCACTAAGGCAGTTTTGACATCTTGTCTGCTTTTTTCCTTGAAAATGTAAAAGAAAATAGGATTCCTGTTTTAGAAGAACGAGAAAAACTGACATTCATGGAAGCCTTATTATAGGGCAGCTGTGGGTCAACCTCTTCCCATGGGTGAGCTTTTGGAAGCTCTTAAAAACTTCCACCTTGAAGATTCATATTGCCCCGTATGAGAAAACCATTCTGGCTGGATCTGTGATATGCTTGCCCCTAGGATGGTCCAGCTTTGATTCGACTCTACGCCTTTAGAGTTCTTCCTACTTCCTTTGGACTGAATGGCCCAGTGGAGAAGGCTACAGCACTCCTCAAAAGTACATCTGCTGGGATTCCTGGTATGAGCGATGTGACCCTGTTAACATTGCACAGTATCCCCAGTGGGACAGGGTACCTACAATGGCGAATAAGTGTGATCTTATTCCTAAAGGAAAGAGCTCATAATGCTCCCTTGCTTTCCCCACCGCCCACACCCCTGAGGCCTTCACCTAATGCCTGGGGGTACACAAACAGCAAGGTGAGGTGCTCTTACTTAGTGGATTCTGAAATTTCAACTCTGCTACTTACTTTTATTAATCAGCCTCTTACTATTCTTAGTTGGACTTTCAGAAAACGCCGAAGAGAAATTGCTACATTCAGTCATGCCACGATGGGTCAGTAGCAAGGCAGTTCAATGGGGCCCCAAGTTCATTAAGGTCCCATGCTTGGTCTAATGATTGGCATTTCCCATATGGAAATTCTTCCTGTTTCTTGAACGAGGGGCTCTGCCCTTTCATTTCACACCAGGTTCCACAAAGGATGTAGCCAGACCTGTTCATAAGTTTTAAGTTGGTTTTTCTCAAATGAAATCTCAGGAGCTGGTTTTGAAGTCAGTTCCTTGGTGTAGTCACACGATGCTAACACTTGCTAAAACACAGGAAGACTCAAGCTATTCTTAGGAAAAGTAGGTTTATCCTGATGCCTTTACATAAAGTGTTCCAAATCAGGTGGGTTAAGTAACAAACTCAACTTCAATCTTTCCATCTCTCTATTACCTGTTTGCAAACACTGAATTCAAGGCCCAGGACAAGTAGAAGCATTGGATCTGTTGTGAGATTTTAATCATAGATACAGATGCCGTCAGACAATCCCCAGGAAAGTTATCAACGCACTGCTATTTTCCTATCTGGCCGAGTCTAGAAATTGAATACACAAGCATCTGGTCTACAATCACAGTGCATAATTCTGGAACTGAAAGCCGTCTAAGAGAAAGGATCTTATAAAATCATGTGGCAGAAACATTTTAAGGCCATTTATCTGCAATTGATTTTACCCTCACCTGAGCCAGGCAATCTCTGATCTCCAAATTTGCCAACAGATGAAAAGAAATTCCCTTTATTTAAGAGACATTGTGGACAAACACTGATGAGGCTTTATTAAAAGGAACCACACACAGCTCTTACACATTCCAAGGGAGTCCGATATGAGTCGTCGTGAATTTAGTCAGGTATAATTCATCATCAATGAAAATTTTTTTTGTGGTCCCCCCCCCCTTTTTTTTCCTGATGAAAACCTAAAACCCTTAACTTTAAAGGGCTTTTTAGACCCTTGAGTCTAAAAAGTTTGCAACTTTCAATCATCACGTCCTGAGAAAGGAGAAATCTACCAAGAATGCCACGAGGGAGAAAGGTCTGCCTTAAATACGGGTATTTTTTGAATGTCGCTGATAATTCACAGCATCTAAAGAACTTGTAATTTTGAAATTACCTGCTGAATGGGGGGAGATTAGGCTGTGAAATCTCTGCTTTGAAATGGACAAGCGGATAAACATAATTCAGCTCCTGACTGGACAGGGGACTTTGATTCTTACTCATTTCTTCAAACATCCCTACTGCCTTCTGGAGTCTTCCCTCCTCCTTTATTACAACCTTCTGAAGTCCCTGCCTGTCTGTGAAGAACGTGTGGTCCCAGGCCTTGCTTCAGTAGCTGAAGCCCCCTAATGAGGGTGGCACTGACATGCCAACCTCCCGGAGATCGCCTGAGCCACATGGTCACCCCCTGAGCATGCTTGCAGGGAGCCTATCTTCTCACCTCTGTCAAGCTCTTTTGTTGAGTTCAGAACCTTATTACAATTAGAGTGGAAAAGCTTCACTGAGTTATTTAGATATTATCTCTGCCAGCAGAGAAATTGCCTACAACCCCGTCTAGAAAATCTCTTCTAAACTAAAGTTAATTGGCAGAGAATCTGCTGGTTCTAAAGAAAATTATGAAACCCTGTTGAAAGATTTTTCTTTGGGCTTCTATTGGAATAATTTTTTAAAACATTCTCCTTTTTTTCTCTCTCCGTTTCCTTTATCTACCTTGATCCCACCTATAGAGACTGGGTACTAACAGACCGCAGGCCAATTTTTTTTTTTTATTGGTAAAAGATAGTCAAGTGCCTCCAGTCGCTGGGTGTCAGTTTGCCTGTCAATCTTGAGTTTTACTTCTGGTTTAAACTCTCCCATTCACTCCTGGATAGGGAATCTCCTGGTTGTTCTCTGCTAAGGGGATGACTGCTGATAGGATGACTCATCCCCAGCAGGAACTCATGAATAAGCTGGTAAAAGGCCCAGGATATGTAGAATTCTTCCTTAAAGGTGATGAAGGATGTCAATCAGATTTTCTTTTTCTTTCTTTTTTTTTTTTTTTCCCCCTGGAAGTTTGAGTTACAGGATGCAAAAGGAAGTAGACAGATGTGGGGGTAGCTGAGTAGTCCTTATGTAGAAGTAGGTCTGATAGTCAACCATAGAGAAGGAAAAAAAAAAAAGGGCCTTTGTGGGAGAAATCCAGAGGTGTGAATGACCCTGAAGGCCAGAGAAGGGCAACGATTTTTGTCTTTCTAGTTATGTTGCGTGGAAGGCCCATCAGTTCTTTACTGTAAGTCATGAAGCTCTCTAAGGAAACAATGCAGAAGCTCTTATAATACTCTTTTTCTCTTTCTCTCATGTGAGTTTGTTTAACAGCACTTCTGTTTTAAGATGTTTGACTACTTAACTGGGTCACTAGGAAATAAGATGGGAATGGAAACCCTTTTCCCATTTCCTCCCAAGAAATGAAGAAGGAAAGGAGAGAACACATGAATTCCTTACAGAGAACAGGATGGGTGTCATACCCTCATCAGATTTAATTTTCACTTTACCTCGAAAATAGGCACAATTATACCCATTTTAGAGATAGGAAAACTGAGATCAGAAGTGTCCAACAGTTTGTCCAAAGTAACTGGAGAATATAAGATTTAAAGAAAGAAATTTCAATTCCAAATCTCACAGCCTTTTCAGTATACGGTATTGTTTAACTACAATAACCAGGGCAAGGCAGAAAGAAAGAAGAAAGGGAAGGAAGACGCGAGAGGAGGAGGAAGGGAGGGAAAGGAGAATGGAGGGAAGAAGGAAAGAAAGAAAAGAGCACTTAGTGGGGCCCTACAACCTGCTGGGTGCTTTTACAGGTTACTTCATTCTGTCCCCATAACAATAAAAAGCAGCACTGGCATTTTTATATTTTTGCATATGAGAAAAACCTGAAGCTTAGGAAAGTCATCATGGTGACATAAGAAGGGGTGAAGCCAGACTTTATGTGAAACCAGATCAATTCCAAAGCATCACCTTCCACGGAATGTGATTTTGTCCTGCGAGACCATCCACACCAGTAGGTTCTAGCCTGTAATGAGGTAGGACGTGGATGACAGCGTAGCTACGAAGATCCGGGATGGTGGATTTTGATTCAGGAATGTGCATTCAGCCCTTGCTTCCAATTTTCTCCTGATACATCAAGAATGATAGTCAATGAGATACATAATGACGTGGGTGTGTGTGTAAGAGTAAGTAGGTTATCGTGGAGATATAATCACAAATAAAATGTGAGATTGCAGGGACCATCAGAATAAAAAAAAAAAATTGATACACTCTGGACCCTGAAAGCGAGGGAAAAGGGTTGATTCGCAAAACAATGGGAAATGCCAACAATTATGCCCAGAGGGGACAGCCGTGGACAAGGAGCCGGTCTACCTAGCTGAACCCCTCAAGATGTTTCAATACAGAGAAGGGCAGCACATCAGAGATGAATATAAAATTTGCTCAGCACGTCTGTGTGACACAGTGTATTTCCCAAGGCTTTCTGTAAAATGGGCATGCTTGCTATTGTATATATAATCGAATGTTTTATGAAGATAGGTCTGTTTCCTTTGCTAATAAGGATCGTGAAGACCTCAATATGACAGGAGTTGAATGAATGAATTTTCTATATGCCCAACTCTTTAAGCATTTATTTTATTTTATTATATTTTATTTTTTAAGATTTAATTAATTTATTTATTAATTCCCTTACCAGCAGGAAAGGGAATTTGGGGAAGGGCAAAGGGAGAAGGATAAGCAGACTTCCTTTGAGATGAGCAGGGAAGCCCACAAGAAATTGGGTCCCAGTATCCTGAGATCATGACCTGAGCCAAAGTCAGAATCTTAACTGAGAGAGCCACCCAGGTGCCCCTTAGAGCATTTATTTTAATTTGCTCTCATTACAATCCACTAATGTGTTGGTATTATCCTTAGTTTTTAGAAGTGAGAACTGAGGTTCATAGGGATTAGGGAACCCAAACATGTATCTGTTACACAGAAGCAGTATTCTGATGCGATTAGAATCCAGCTCTCAATCCAGTGTTCTGTCCACGGGTCCTCCGCCATGTTCAGTGCTACTAAGCACAAACCAAATGATGGAATTGTCCACCTTCTGTTGTATGGCCTACAAGCCGTGTGTTTATAATGCATAGCATTGGGAAGTTTTGCATTTCCACGTGTAGATTAAGACTGAAAACCATCATGTCATTCTACAATAACTAAGCAAATAACTAAATCAAACTGTGTGTGTGTGTGTGTGTGTGTGTGATTGTATGCTTGGGTATGCAAAACCAAAATAAATTCAGTTGCTCCCACAGGACTTGGCACGTAATAGGGACATCATAATTTCTTGCTGAGTAAATGTAAGAACAATTCAGAGAACTCTTGACGGGAATGTTTCCTTTCTTTGCTTTAACTCGCCTCCGTCAGCATGATCAGGCAGATTTGAGCCGGTTGTTAAGGATGGAAATGGGAAAGCGTTCAGGAGAACAATGTTTTTGAAAATAAAGAACCCAGTCACTTTGGTGTATAGTGGCAGAGCCTTTTGTCCCCCTGCAGCCAGTTTATTCTTGAGCTTTGTGATTAGCGAATCAGTAATTACTTTAATTATTAATGCTATTTACATATTTGGATTATTGTGGCTATTAAACAGCCCGGCTACCCTCCCCCTTTCTTTGCATTTTAAAATAAAATAAGAGGGTTAAGAAGTGAGAAGATAAGTGGCAAATCAAGCTGCAAGAGGCATAAGCCAAACAAACCAGAAGGCCTTGTAACAAGAGATTACCTGTAAAGGAAGCAAGGAATGACATGGCAGTACAGGAGCGGGTGGAGGACGGGCTACGTCTCTGCGGAGATCGAAACTCCGAGGCAGAGGCTACGTAGAAATGCACATCTGTACCCAATTTACAACCAAACGTGGGAGCTGGGAAACCCAATCACACATTCAGTGAATGCAGCTGCCGGTGGGAGCCCACATGTCCCCCTAATTCCCACGGTAGCTGGATGGCAGTAGGAGAGGCCCAGGGAAGCATGTTTAATATCCTTCCTCTCAGTTTTGCTTAACCTGAAACGAGACCCAAAAAGGCTGCACTTCAACTAAAAATTAACATGCACTCTCCAGAAAGAACAAAAAAGGTATAAATTATGTCTGATTGAACAAACACAACTCCACTGTTGAACAGCCAGTCAATGGAGAGGGTAGGGAGAGGCAATGGAGCAAGGTAATGTGTAATCTCACCAGTCAATGGGCTGTGGGCAGGCCTGGCGGCCCATCGCTGGAGGTGTCAGGGAGATAAATAGCAGAGTGTCCTCCTCAAAAATATGATTAATACCCTTCTCGGTCCACTGCTGAAGATGTAGTGGGTGCAGCTGGTCTGGACAGCAGTTGCAGAGAGGGGAAAATCCGGGATGATTGCAACGGAGCAGAGAGGGCAAAGAGGAGGACGAGGAGCCACCCGAGGGGGAGTACTTGAGTCAGGGACGCCTGGGGAGGAGTTTGAACCGGCCAGAGCTCTTCTTAAACTGCCCCTTAAGTAACGCTTAGGGCCCTCCACACACCTGCACCTGAGCTCCAGTGGCCGTGATCTTGAGGGGTAGAAACAAGCTAGAGTTGAATCTTTGAGGGCTATATAGAGGCCACTCCAGAGACAGTGAGTGATCTTGAAGAATTGTGGTATTTACAGTATGACTCCTGTGTGATTAACACAGAACTTTATTCAGCCTGAGTTAATGGGGATTAATTTCCTCTTCTTTGTAGGGGAAGACTGGGATCCAGGGAAGTCAGGTAAGGTGCTCAAAGTTACATAGCTAATAGGTACTACAGAGGTCCAGGACTCACAAACCTCCACTCTTGTATCAAACCAAACTGATTCCTCAGTGATTAAAACAGACAAACAAACAAACAAACAAACAAACAAAAACCAGGGGCCCCTGGATGGCTCAGTTGGTTAAATGTCTGCCTTCAGTTCAGGTCATGATCTCAGGGTCCTGGGATTGAGTCCCTTGTGGGGCTCTGGGCTCTGGAGTCTGCTTCTCCCTCTTCCTTCTGCTGCCCCTCCCTACCTCATATGCTCTCTTTCCAATAAATAAACAAAATCTTTAAAAAAACAGAAACAAAAATGAGGAAACAACTTTTGCTAAGAGTTTGCTAACCAACTTCTGCTATTTGTTTCCATTCAATAACTCTTGTGTCCCTCTTTTCAAAAGGTTTTGGCCAGATTTTTCTTTTCTTTCTTTCTTTTTTCTTTTCTGATTCTCTCTTATATACAAGGGTATCAACAAAGGATTTTCAAACATTTCCAGCCGTAGTTCTGTTACACACACACACACACACACACACACAC